>NC_064646.1:214833464-215136494 GCF_023864345.2 Schistocerca serialis cubense | reverse complement strand
GTGACCTGTCAGAGTCATATCCAGGCATATCAGGGGTCCTGTATCACTCCAACTGCACCCCAGACCATTACAGAACCTCCACCAGCTTGAACAATCTCCTGCTGACATGCAGGGCCCACAGATTCATTAGGTTGTCTCCACACCTGTGGATGTTCATCTGCTCAACACAATTTGAAACGAGACTCATCCGAGCAGGCAACATTTTTTCAGTCATCAACAATCCAATGTCAGTGTTGATGGGCCCAAGCGAAGTGTAAAGCTTTGTGTCATGCAGTCATAAAGCGTACATGAATGGGCCTTTGGCTCCGAAAGCCCATATCGATGATGTCTTGTTGAATGGTTCACACGCTGACACTTGTTGATGGCACAGCACTGAAATCTGCAGCAATCTGTGGAAGGGTTGCACTTCTGTCACAGTGAACGATTCTGCTAAGTCATCATTGGTCCTGTTCTTGCAGAATCTTTTTCCAGCAGCAACAATGTCAGAGATTTGATGTTTTACCAGATTCCTGATATTCACGGTACACTCGTGAAATGATCTTACGGGAAAATCCCCACTTCACCGCAACCTCGGAGGTACTGTGTCCCATCACTCGTGCACCGACTATAGCACCACATTCAAACTCACTTAAATCTTGATAACCTGATAATGTAGCAGCAGTAACCAATCTAACAACTGCGCGAGACACTTGTTGTCTTATATAGATGTTGACAACCACAGTGCCATATTCTGCCTGGTTACATATCTCTGTATTTGAATACACATGCCTATACCAGCTTCTTTGGAGCTTCAATGTATGTAAAAGAAGCAAATGAGGACATTGGGCGTAAGTGCTACACTAAAATGAAGAGATATGTACAGGAGAGTAAATTATGACGGGTTGCATCAAATGAGTCAAGAGACTGATATGCTGTTTTCTGCTGTAAAAGTGAATCTTCAACCGTTTTAAGATTCTGTTTTGTTGAAATCAGTCACTACATATTCACAACGTAGTTGTGAATATTTACAGTGTCAGTCTAAAGAAGAAGTTACCTACAGGATTCAGTACATTTTTGTAATATAAATAGGCAATGAAGAGAACCAGATTATGTAAATTGCAGCAATTTATTCTGATATGATGTGTTTCCTGTACCTAAATTTCCTTTCGTTTCTAGAACTTGTTTTTAATTGTTTCACTCAACAAATTTTGTTAGTTGCTAATAAAATTTAATCATGAAATTACAATGATAAAACAACCTTTCTAAGCTCTTCCTCCCTTCGCCTTCCCCACACAAACCCAAACCTAGCTCTCCCTCTCCCATTATCAATCTCATACACCTCTCCAAATTTTTCTATGACAGATTTTCACCCATAAAGAAACTAGTCTTGAAGTTTCCCTTCACCCGTAACTTAGAAATATGAACTCTACTTACCCTTGTGCAGGTGATGCAGCATCTGCAATATGTGTTGATGGTGCTGGATCAAGACTCAATGACTTCGATGATGAGGTGGAGCTACTCGCGGTAGACGTGGACACAAGCCGCTGGGGATCAGGTATGTTACGCCACGGCCACGGATCCATCAGTTCAGTGCCCGCTACTGCTATGAAGTTATTCATCTTCAATACATTCCACACAAGTATTAAAGCATATAGTTAATTCAAAAATAGCAAAAACGTTATGGCAGTAGCAACAAAAATATATAACGTAGACACGGTAACAAAGGTATACAATCTGGCATCTAAAATTATTTAGGAAGATGCTTAAAAACTTTATAGGCAACACATTGCAGCTTAATGTTATGTAATATTAGCTCTTATTCGGAGGTAAATTATTTGAGCTTAAAGTTTCTGAAACAAGGGCTGGCGCAGAACAATTCAATGTTATTGATAAGAAAATTCAGAGCTGTTCAGGCAGAATTTAAAATGTTTTCAATCTTCTGAGCAGTCGAATATTGTAAAAATTGTAGAGACAGACAATTAGAGCAACAAATAGGCCTGATCTGATAACTGCTCACTACAAGTGCATATATGTACCAGAGAAATTTCTATAGTTACAGTGACACAAAAAGTCGTTGCCAGCACTAACATCTGTGAAAGATCTGAAAGACCATGTGCTACAGTACCATCATGAAGACACTGCTACAGGTAGCCCACCTCTGTATATTCATTGTTATTGAGATCAATATAATAGAGGGAAACATTCCACGTGGGAAAAATTATATATAAAAACAAAGATGAGGTGACTTACCAAACGAAAGCGCTGGCAGGTCGATAGACACACAAACAAACACAAACATACACACAAAGCTTGAATTTTGTGTGTATGTTTGTGTTTGTTTGTGTGTCTATCGACCTGCCAGCGCTTTCGTTCGGTAAGTCACCTCATCTTTGTTTTTATATATCATTGTTATTGAGAGTTTTATAGATGTTTAAAATGGGTAATGTGAAACTTTTCTGACAAAGACAAAGACAAATAAACAATGGCTTATAAATAAGTTACATCATAACATCATATTTTAATATAAAGTGATATTCCTATGGAAATGAAATGACAAAAACTCTTGAGAAAATATCCAAGCACACTTGTGGAGAATTTAGCAACTGGAGCCAGATACAGTGTGCTCAATAAAAAACTTAATTAGTATACTTAATAATATAAAAAAAAACAACTTATGAAAATGAACCATGAGAATAAAGTGGTATACTGCTCATTTGGGAAACTGAATGCTGTATTCACAAATAAATTTCCAATGTGCCTGAAATGAAATGTGGGTATTACCAGTAGTGTTGTTTCAGCAGAGAAACATGACACTTAACAATGTGAAAGAGAAAAATACAGAAGTTAGAAAGAGGCTACTGTGATATGGAGAGGGAGTGTGCATTCAGCCAAATGAACATAATTTTGTACAAATACCTCATTTTGGTCTTCTAAGATGTCTTTTTAAGGCAGTGATTAGGAAGCCACTTCAAAGCTCTAACTACATTACAGTGTTAAGCAGAGCTACATAACAAATAAAGCAGTTAAAATTTTTTAGATCTTTTGAAGAAACACATTTCATACATTGTTTAATTCATTAATAAGTAATGGGTATTGAAAACGAAACTCAATGAAGAGTTGAGAGAGCCATTTAAATAACACTAGCTGAAAGAGTAGGATGGGGACTTTTTAGCCCTTAAATCCTGACAGCCAGATGATCTAGGATGCATTTGCTTTGGTTTGACTAGCTGGAGAGAATGTTCATAATATGAAACAATTTCAGTAATAGCAATATGAGGAGGACCTATCAACAAAAAGATATATGAACACTCATATCTATAAATGAAAAGAACAAAGAGAATTTTTTCCAAAATAACCATACTTACAAAAGTCTTCATGATTTGTCTTGCTGACAATACGAAATACATAATCAGATGATTCACTTTCTTGTTGTGCTGGAGCTCGCCCCTTTCTTCGAAGACGTGGAAAAACTTTGCCTGCACATTTCAAACATACTGTCAGAAACAGTGTAGAACTACAATAACTGTACAGTGATCAGCTATTAACCTTAAAAAGTACAGCAAACAATTGAGAAATATTTGTAACAATGCAATATTGCTGATTACTTCATTGTGAAACCACAATTTTAGGACACTCTATTTCATATTTCTCACAATTTTAGTCTCAACCACTCACGTGTTTGTACAAATAACAAATTTATGCTCTTCACTCACAAAATTATTCAGCAGACTATCACAAATGGTTCTTCCTGAATATTTTATTTGCTCCTATTTCATAACACAGTTACATTGCCTCACTATGAGGT
The DNA here is from genome assembly GCF_023864345.2 of Schistocerca serialis cubense. Classification (NCBI taxonomy): domain Eukaryota; kingdom Metazoa; phylum Arthropoda; class Insecta; order Orthoptera; family Acrididae; genus Schistocerca; species Schistocerca serialis. The sequence continues at coordinate 215,132,710 of NC_064646.1, read as the reverse complement.
ACAACTGGAAAATTACATAGTGAGCATGGTTTCTGCATTGTAATGATGCCTACTGGGTACTAAACAACAGTTTAAAGTTTTCAAAATCTGTGTATTAGCACACTGACATCCATTGTAGCCAGACTGTTCCCTTGGTAACTTTTCTGTGTCACATTTTGACTTGTCCTCAGTGAACTTCTCTGATATGCAATTTGTATCTCTCAGAAAAATTATGAGTCAGATCCTGCTGCATCAAGAGCGACCTCCCCCATCCCCTTTCCCCGTCAACTCTTACAACTCACGTATGTGGAAAAAGCTCAGATTTGGAGTCATACTCACAAAATTATGTTTAAATAAAATGCTATAACACAGAAAAGCAGCAAAATAAACAGCAACACTTGCTTGGCCATCAAGAAAAAAAATGTCTATTCATCTAGCAAACACAAGAAAAAACCTGGTCAGCATAAAGGGACTCCTGAAGTTTAACAAGACTCATCCTGGGTACTGTTAGAAACTACTGTAAAGTAGTAGTCAGTTTAATGTCACTCTTTTATTTGAAAGTCTTTGGTAAAGACATGTAACCCATTTGAAGTCTTTTAATATGTTTATTAAATTACTGAAAATCACTTTATACAGAAGTACAACAGCACAGTGTATAGATTACTAGATATATCATTATCATATTGTGCAACAGTTTTAGTACAGTGCTGTCAAAGTTTTTACAGTATCTTCTCTTTACTTTCTTTAAGAAGATGGTTTGCAAAATACAGCATGAGTTAGATCACATCAACAAGAATGTCATAAGAGATATTTTGCGTAATTTTTACACCGAGCAAAAATTTATACGAAGTGTCAGGACATGTTGTCTTCTTTGTTTTCTCTGACAAGAAATTGCTGCCAGTTATTCAACACAAGAGAGGATGGATATGAGGCATCACAGTAGTCAATCCTTCATCTTCCTATAAAATTTTTATCCCCCAGACTTACTTCCTGTACCAACTGACAATTCCTTGATGCCTTAATGCACTTAAGTTCAGTACCTTAATGTCAGTTATTCCATATACCCATCTAATCTTCAATGATCTTCTGTAGCACCACATTTCAAAAGCTTCTATTCTTGTCCAAGTTGTTTATAGCCTACATTTTACTTCTATATAAGACTAGACTCCAGATAAATACTAAAGAAAAGACTTCCTAACATTTAAATTTATATTCAATGTTAACAAAATTCTCTTTCTCAGGAAATGCTTTTTGTGCTACTGCCAGTCTGTATTTTATATCTTCTCTACTTTGGCTATCGTCCCTGATTTTTCTTCCCAAATAACAAAACTAATCTACTACTTTTACTGCCTCCTATCCTAATCTAAATCCCTGCATCACCTGATTTATTTCGACTACAGTACATTACCCCTGTTTTACTTTTTTTGATAGTCATCTTATAACCTGTTTTAAAGACACTATCCACTTTGTATAAGGTTCACATAACTTCCCAAATGGATCAGTAAAACCCATAAAAGGCTATTCAGCAATCAAACAAGTAGTGTGCAATGCTGAGAATAACACACAAGACAGGCATGAGGCAGTAAGTTGGTACACAATGTGGTGTAGTCTTAACAGCAACAATTTCAGAAATATAATTGCATCAACATTGTGACTACGGCTGACTATGAGGTTTGACTGATGCATCACTTCCTCACTGCACTATTACCATTAGAACAATATCAGTAAAATTCTCTATTTGTGCATGTGTGATAACAGCAGTTGCTGTAAAAACAGTTTATTAATACTGTGTACATCACAACTGAAATAATTTTTTTCACTAGTATACATTTTTTTTGTTTTATTTAGTTGAAAATTTTCAATTGTAGGCTTTTCTCATCCATTACTTGCTTACTGTGGGGATGTGCTGTCTGCATGCATCTTTCACTAGAACACTCCTCTTCAGGACAAAGCAGCTGGTCAAAGTCAGGCTTGGCAATCTTGTACAAGATGGGTGGTATGGGGATGGTGTCAGTGTAGCAGACAATTGAATAGTGGACCTCCTAAGGAACTCTGGATGGGCACATGAGAGCATGAAATTCAGGCAAGAGGTCAATGAAAAGGCCGGAATACATCATCTGCTTCATATTAATGAAAACAAAGAAGTGGTGCACTTTGTTGTTCTCCTGTAATGCTGTCAATGAGGCATTGGCCGGTAACCTCAGGGAGCAGACGCAATACTCGAAGTCCACTCTGATAATGGGGTCAGTGCATTGGTGATGGTGAAGGTCCAGGCTGATCCCATTCTAGGCCAAGGTCAAGGGTACAGTGATATATGCTGTAGGTGGTGATGGTGGAGTTACTTGCTACTATCAGGAGGATCGCCGAGGCAGTGCCAGAGTCCTGTACGAGCTTCAGTGTGTAAGCGGTCAACTGCCCCTTATGTACTAAGAACAACATATCTTTGCCTCACTCAGGTTGCAGTACGTACTGTCGATAGTTGAGTGCCCACCAAAGGATATTCAGTGTCGAGACTCCGAACAAGTAAGTTGTTGGCTGCTAAGTGAGCAGGACGGATTGTGGCAGGATGGCCAACCGCGTTTACAATTGTTTAACGGCTGTGTGTGTCACCAAAAGCCACGGGCCTAACCTCCAGGCGTTAATAGTGTAATTTGTTTGGTGTGTTTAAGTGTTCATTTGTGCACACCGTGATTACACGACATCCTCGCTGGATACGCAGGATTTGGATTGCAGTAAGGATCGTGTATTCAGTGCCACATGAAGAATATTCGTATGTGACAACATTAATAGGTGACCTGTGATGAGTTAACCCTTATTACTTTGTCAGACGAAGGGAGTAACTGCCTCATTCATGATGTTTAGACAAAAGATATAGAACATTAACAACAAAGTATGTACCGATTATTGCTACCTGACACCCTAATTAACTTCGTTGGATATAATACGAAACAACTACCGTGCAAATATTACCCAATCCACCTTCATCAGTTGCACATGCTCAAACCATTTTAAATTGTTACGCTATAATCCACTAATCAATAACAGGGGGTTTAATAGGGAGTGTTTCAAGTGGGAGACAGATAACATGGAGCTGATGTCAATCAGGAATGGCGTGGTGGAGTGAGCATCAGAGACAAGCAGGTGCTTTGAGATCAAGCAGCAGCCAGCTGTGCCTAAACACAGTAGCCACTGGTGTTTAGGTGTACAGATCAGGGCTCCCTGCACTTCACAGCATCCAGGCTGAAGTGCTTGCGGTACCATCACAGACAAGCCATGTCACAAGAGGTGTTGGCAGGGCAGCAGAAGATGCAGCAGCAGTAACCACTGTTGTGCCAATGCCTGGAACTGCACAGCATTGGTCACAAGTGAGGTGGGCTACAGTCGCCTACAGCATTGCCATGATGGCACAGAGGTGAGAAAGGATGTCATATACTTCCAGGTGCTGTGCACTGTGCTGCACATCAGTGGGGACGGGAGCAGCTGGTGACATCATTTACAGCATGTTGAGCAGCAAGGGGGAGTACACAGCTGGGCGGCTGGCAGAGCGATGGCCAGCTGACTGCATAGGATGGGGGTGTGGTTGGCATGTGGCAGCGGCGGTCACAGGCAGGGGGGCCAGGGTCTCGTGCATCCTGCCAGTGAGGCTGGCAGCATCAGTGAGGGAGAGATCAGCATGTGACACCACAGCTATCTGTATTGGGGCCGGGAGGAGAGCCAGTCATACGTTGTATAGGAGGCCATCAGAGACCATGTGTGGCTTTGTCAGGCTTTGGAGGAGTTGCAGGAATAATGAGGTTTGCTGGTACCCACACCATTCGAGGGAAAGGAGGTCCCAGACACACTACATTTCACATGATGTTGCATCACGAGACAGTGCCAGAGTGTCTTGTAATGATCATTGGCTGAGGGCAATGTGATGACATTGCAGATCTCCAATTCATTTGTTGGCTTGAGCTGACTGATCAGCACAGCGAACTTGGGGACATCCTGTGTGATGGTGCAGCCAGCAAAGATAGCGTTCACTGAGGACGGCAGTTGGGACGCAAAACTGCTGGATGGTGTGGTGGCGGCATGTGGGAATTCGGAAGTCAGCACTTCGATGCCACGAGGATTGTTGACACAGCAGATGCAGGGGCTGGTGTGGGCATTGGGGTGGAGTTTGGTACCAGGGGTTGGCCATTATTGGTCATGTTGCCGTGAGCTGCACATGCAGTCAGTATTGCAGTGTTCCAGTTCTGAGAGGCATGATGTATGGCACTGGAGTGGCAGTCGCATGCAGCGAGACTTTGGTTGATTTTGCGATAGAAGCCAAGGCTGCTAGGTTGCACAAAGGGTGGTGAAACACACAGAAAAAAAGCTCATGATGCAAAGCACACCAGTGTCCACAGCACAAAAACAGAAGTTGCTGCTGGTATGCGCAGTTGCACAGGATGTACACAGTAAACACACGAGACGAGTGCACAGGCAGTAACGGTTAGAGCTTGGAAATCTGACAGTACTAATGTGGGTACTAACACTCGCTGGTCAGAATGTCTTGCAGCGTGACACTCCGATTTACACACCAGGCTGTGCAGAGACAGTGTGGCACAGGTGAGGCTTAAAACTTCACAATAAGCATCTCAGGATGAAGCACGTCACCACGTGGCATGTCCAACACAATGCAGGAGTGGGGTTGAAATCAATGCTGACGCTGCAAGAAGACAAAGACTGAGACTGAGGCTAGGTTGGCAGAAGTCTCCCTATTAGCTGAGCTGTTTTCCAGTACCAGTAGCCAGCAATTATAGTAGGTGGGTATCCAGTCATGCAGCAGAATCAAAAGCATGAGGTGGAAAGTAAATGCACAAAAGAAGAAACTTCCTGCCTCACAGATAGCTGAAGCAGCCTAGGAAAGCATGGAACCACTACAAGCAATGTGCTGCGAGGGGCTAGCACAATACCAAAGAATATGACATTGAATATTTAAAATACAATTGTGGCTGTTTGAGCCTCATTTCTTTATCTTTGTGTTTTCTGATTATGTGGAGGAAAGTCTTGTTTACTTGAAGCCCCATTAATGAGAAACATAAGACAGTATAAAAATTCCTTTCACAGAAACTGTCTCTTCAAACAAATAAAATCTGAGAAAATACAAAAGACTGGCTCAGTTCAACAACACTGCACAAACCAATCACAATCAGCACATTTTTAAGTACTGAAAATTACATTCAGCACATAATGAAATATCTTACCTCTTCCTCTCTGTGACCATAGTGGGGGGTCCAGCTGTCCATGTGGTAGCAAACCATTCTCAAGGCAAGACAGAAATGACAAAAGGTGACCTCCACAAGGAAAATGTATTGGAGGTTTCTGGACTCCATCTTGCATCACCAAGACAACAGTTCCACCACTGTCAGCTAAAAAGAGAAGTATAGATGATTTATAATATCCTACTACACATATGTAATAAAGATGAACTATTTAGAAAAACAATTTCCACTAGTAACACCTTAAAGTTGTCATCTAGGAAAGAAAGACAAAACGTAATGGTTTAAGGAAAGTCTTATCTTATCACTTACTACAAAATAATTATTCCAGACACTAAAGAGACCACTAATTTCTTTGTGTGACCTCCTCACTCCTCATTAATTAATTGTAAGGCTGCAATGGACCATTTTTCCCAAACTATACAGAAGTAGATGGTAATATACAGTATATGTACTACATATGACACACGAAAACTTCACAGGTCATAGAGCTTGATGCACTTTACGTAAAAGCTACAAGAAAGAAAAATAGCGAAAAGGAAATAACATACAACACTGTTTATGAATAAAAAGAAAAATTATTATTATTATTATTACAGGATTAATTAACACAGAGATAAATTAATAACAACATTTTGTTGTATTCCTGTTATCTTCTGTCAAGCCTCTCCATTCAGTGCATCCTCCTTGCAAATTCAATTATGCTTCATTATTCCACTGATGTGGTCCTTCTAAGAACGTTGCAGTCTCCTGTGTTTACTTCTGCCAGGTGGTTTCCATTCAAAAATTTTATTTGGCCATCAGTGATCTGGAATTCTCAACAAATATCCATACCACTTTTGAGGTTTTCTTTAAATTCTGTCTGTCAGTGTTTCATCTGCCTTCATTCGAGTTTTCACTTCATCATTAGCCTTCTTTTCGATTCTTGATATTCTGGCACTCTGTAAATAATCCATTTCCACAGCTCTTATTCTTCTTTTCATGTAAGCATTTAAAATCCATAGTTGTGACCCATAGCATAGAACAGATACAACCATTAGCCTACCCACTCTTTTCTTACTGTTATTAGAGATTTTCTTGTCCCACCAAAAAGAATTCATAAACCCTATTACTATCCTACTTCGTTGTATTCTGAATTTTATTTCTGTAGTACCCAGTCCATTTTTGTCAATATATGCCCCAGATATTTAAATTTTTCTTCTTGTTTCATAACTGCTGCATCATTGATGTGAACCTCAAATTTAGTGTCACTATTCACTATCAGGTATTCTGCTTCTGTCTGACTCACACAGTCCCTTTTTATCATTTTCCTGTCATAAACGCCATATCATGAACTTTATATCAAATTCAGCTTTTGCTACAGCAGCTTGATCACCAGAAAAACTTAAAGTAAACAGCTGTACATCATTTATAATAATTCCTTTCTTACACAGCTGTTCTTCCTCTTTCGGAGAGCCACTTCTACATATAAATTGAAAAAGATTGGTGACACCCTGCAACCTTGTCTCAGTGTGTTATACTAACACACTGCATGCTGGCTGCTATGCCACAGTTATTGTTGCAGTTCCCAGCGATTCTTGTATGATGTGCTGCTCTTACCGGTGTCTGATGCTGATGAAACTTGGCAGACATGTTCATGTGATGTTATAATATTCATAAGGGTGTGATACCTCTAGAAACACATGCCTTTGCTAACAGTACCTCACAAAACTGGCAGTAGTATCTCGTTTTAGTTCTTTTACAGTGTGCTGCGCAAACTCTGCAGGGTTGTGCTGAATATTTTTTTTTTTCACTTCCTCAATAGTCAAAATAGTATGTTCTTTAATGCTCCTTGGACAGCTGTCAGCAGTGAGTTGCTGACAGTTGTCCAAGGAGCATGCATGCCCATAATAATCTTCACGAGTCCAGTTAAAAGTGCTGCTATATTTTGTAATACGAAAGTTACTCGATTTGAGCAGGCCTGAAGATGACATAATGTATTGTCGAAACCGATAGCCTAAAAATAAAACCTAAATAACGGCAATTGGTATTGTATTACTGGAAATTGACCAGCTGTATTCCCACACTCCAGACATAGGATGGAGCTACATTCATTCTTCTACAGTAGTTTTGTTATGTTTAGCATGTGTCTTCCACGTTTTATTTTGAAGTCAACATCTGACACAAAATATAAACCCAATCAACAGACAGCTATCATCATTTACATCTACATCTAATGACTAATCTGCAAGTGAACACTTAAGGGCCCAGCAGAGGGTTCACGGAACCACTTTCAGACTATTTTTCTAGCACTCCACTCTTGAACAGCAAGCAGAAAAAATGACACTTCAATCTTCTGTGCGAGCTGTGATTTCATTTATTTTATTATGATGATCATTATTCCCTATGCATGTAGGCGTCAACAAAATATTTCTACATTCAGAAGAGAGAGTTTGTGATTGAAATTTCATGAGAAGAACAAACTGAAACAAAAAAGCCTTTGTTTTAATGTTTGCACACCAACTTGAGTGTCATATCCATGACTCCCCATCCTCTGTTTCAGAATTCTCTGAACTTTTTTGATGTCCTCCATCAATCCTGTCTGGCAAGGAGCCCATACCACGCAGCAATATTCCAGAAGAGGATAGACATGCAATCTCTTTAGTTGCAACCCCTTAAAGTGTTCTGCAAATAAAGCGCAATCTTCCATTTGCCTTCCCCACAACATTATCTATGTCTTTGTTTCAGTTTCAATTGTTGTTCACAATTTTAAATCCTAAGCATTCAGTTTAATTGACAGCCTTTGGATTGCAGTCACAATTTAGGAGAAATGAATGACGTAACTTTCCTGCTTTGCTTTTGAAGTTAGGATATAGATTTTGTACAAGATTTTGATGTTTTATCCTAATTCATGCCCAAAGATTGCTCTTGGCAACCTATGTTCTAGGGGGTCTGATTGAATTTATCAAAACACTTCTAATTAAGGGAGACTCAGTACAGCAATACTGGTCTTATTATTTAAGAAATTCTTATTTGTAACTTTTTGTACAGTTCCAACAAAAGACCAGTTTCATTCTATCCTAAAATGTAGATATGGTATGTGTGGAAAGACAATCCCAATGTTTTGTGGAAATAAAACATTGGCAGTTTCAGAACAACTGACTGGATTACAAGTTTTCATTTTGTAATGCACTACTTATAATGCATTTGCCAGATTTAGTTGAATTAGACAAATATGTAGTTGAAGTTCTTGCTTACACAACCAAGTAAGGTAGAACTGCAAAAAACTAAGCTAACAGGAGATGTTAAATGCTCCTATACCTTTAAAGCAAACAGGTTTACTTGGCTTTGACTTTTATTTCATTTTCCAGTGTAATGAAAAAGCAACTGCACAGAGGACTAAAATATAATAAAGATATTAATTTCATTAAATATGTTAGACTCTATAAAACCATATTTAAAAGATTTGTCAGGGCAGCAAAACAACTGGTAAATAACAGGCTAATTTTAAATCATAATAATAAGACAAAGGCTGTGTCATCAGTCATTAAATCTGAATTAGGTGTTAAAGCCTGTAACCACAAAATTTCAAAAATTGACACTGAAGGAAATATTATTGTAAATCCAGCTCAAATACCAGAGTACTATAATAAATTCTTTATAAGTGTAGCAAAGTCTGATGTAGATGTAACACATTATCACAACAAAGTAAATCCCTTTGGCCTAGGTGAAAACTCTGAAAACTTTGCAAAATTCTTAAAAGTTTCTGTGGAGGATGTAGAAAATGCTATTCTAAAATTAAGAAACAAAAAAATCTGCAGCTTGGGATGGAATACCCACCAACGTTATTAAAGTGGTACACAACAGAATTGTAAACCCACCAGCTCAATAATAAATCAATGTTTTGAAGAGGGCTGTTTCCCAGAGGTACTGAAATATGCTGGAGTCAAACCATTTTTCAAGAACGGATCAAGTAAGATCATGGGAAATTATTGTTCTATATCAATTCTCCCAGTTCTATCTAAAATATTTGAAAAACTTGTTGTTGCACAAATCCAAAACTTCGTTGCAAAATATTCTGTTATTCTAAACAATCAATTTGGTTTTCAGCATGGGAAAAACACCATAGATGCAGTAAACAGTTTCATTGAGAAAATAAATACATCATTAGGCAAGAGAAATAAGGTGGCAGGAATTTTATGCGACCTCACAAAGGCGTTTGATTCTGTAAACCATGCACTGCTTGTTTACAAACTTGAAAAGTATGGCATTACTGGCAGTGCCCTACAGTGGCTTAAATACTACTTAGCCAACAGAAAGCAAAAGCATTTCTTCAAATGGTGCATATTATTTATCTGGCTGGAAAAAAATATCTCAGGGTGTTCCACAAGGCTCCATATTAGGCCCAGTCCTATTTCCCTTTGTTATTAATGACTTACCATTAAGTATCAGCTCCCTATCAATGCTGTTCACAGATGATACTTCTGTCTTAGTTGAAGAACAGGATTTGGAAAAAATTCCCAAATCTGTGATCAGTATCCTCAGAACCTTAGAAACTTGGTTTCAGCTATACCTGGCAAACAAACTGAGCAACTGTGCATTTGCAGTGCAAATATTATCAACTGCAACTGACATGGACACATGAATAGTAGCATATAGAAGCTACTTTGAATCCATTATTAAGTATGGTATTGTCTTTTGGAGTAACTCGACAAACATAGTGTGGATACTAAAAATACAGAAAAAAATCAAGATGCATTTTCTCAGCTTAAGTGCATTAGTAGCCTTAGTATTGCATCAACGTTTCTTTTAAGAAAGGTTAGAAGAATTTGCTTCGTGAAAACATTACAAAAACCTAGCATTTTCTTCTAAAATACTGGATTCTTTATTTATAGCTGCAAGGCAGTTTTACGAAGTTTTCCTAGAGCAGGAAAAACCAATCATCCCCCAATATTGCAAAGAACTTCTACTGGCCACCTATAAGAAGCATTCAGTATAAAATTAAAGAAAAATGGAAAAGCGTAAAACAAGTAGGTCTTGAGCATCAAAGCAAATTAGGACCCATATACCACATGGTTTATTTCATTTTAGGACCAAAAACACGAACAAAGTCAAAGATCTTATTGAACGATGCACTGCCTGGCCGGCTGGAATATGCATTACAGTACTCATAAGGTGGGTATAAGCTCAGCAAAGGGAACTTTTAAGAATCCTCAAAGATATACAAGTCTTAACCAAACATCACAAAATAATTTGTAACACATTTGTAGCTAGCTGAGGCCATCCCTCCCAACATTGCATCCAATGGGTGTTTAGGCAGTTCCCTGCACAATCCTTTGCATGCCACAGTTGAATTTTTTACACCAATAATACATTTTTGGTATAAGGGAAGACAACCATTCAGTGCAGAGGAGGAACTGAGCAGCAGGGGAAAAAAATTGTTACATACTTCATTTGAAACACACACATAAATGTGTGCACATGCTGTTTACATGTACTTCTTGACTCCCTAGTTCTTAATTAGGTTTCCGGTTGGGTGTGTTTTGTGTTGAGTTGCTGTAAACCTAATCAGACAACCAATGGTGGATCCAGAAGGATTATGATAGCCTCGGGCGAATTCTGTCAATTTTTTTACGCATGATTTATAGTAATAAGTATTGTTAACAAACATATTATATAAAGCAATGTCAGTTTCAACTATTATTACATGAAACATTTAAGCATTGCTTTACTCTGTGTAGCAATTCTGCCAGCCAGTGTGGCCGAGCGGTTCTAGGCGCTTCAACCTGGAACTGCGCGACCGCTACGGTTGCAGGTTTGAATACTGCCTCGGGCATGGATGTGTGTGATGTCCTTAGGTTAGATAGGTTTAAGTAGTTCTAAGTTCTAGGGGACTGATGACCTCAGATTTTAAGTCCCATAGTGCTCAGAGCCATTTGAACCATTTTTGTAGCAATTCTACTTAGTAGATGTTTGCAAGAAAGCACACCTATGGTTCCTCTACTGCAAGAGGGAGGATGACCTTGCTCCTCTCACCTTCGCAATCTTTGTGGCAAACAGAGCTTACTTAATTCACTCCCTCAACCCCATCTAAAATGGCAAAGTTGCACACTGTGCACTTCTACCTACAGGCATGCTTCTGAAGGGGGAGAGGAAGGGGAGAGAGGGGGGAAAGGGGAGAGAGAGAGGGGGAAGATTTATTGGCTGGCAGACTGATGGGAACAAATGGTCAGAATGACAGGGTGGGTAGAGGGAGGAGGGGTGGGCTGGCTATGTTTAAAAAAAGTACTTCAGAAGCTGAGATACAATGTTCTACACCTAGTTTTTCAGTCACTGGTTCATTGGTTAACAGTTGCTTTATACATTGTTTCATATCAATGTTTGTACTTGATCCAAGATTTTCCATGATTGTATTATTGTAGTATTTACTTAATTGAAACTCACACTAAATCACTAAATTCCTGACAAGGGAAATTCAGCACTTTAAGTACTGATGATATTAGAACATGGTATGAGTCTATATTTTTTTGTAATAAGAGTTTTTATGAGTACTGTATCACTCACAGCTACCCAAACATTGCATTTATGAAATACACATTTATATTATGCCATTTGCTCCAAGAAAATAAGAAAAATTTTGCAGTTTTTATTATATCTTACCTTGCTGATGGCAATGAACATAGACGACTTCTTCTATTGGTACATTCATAGCATACTCCCAATACATGCTGCAGAAAGTAAGACACAATGTATACTCTATGATCTCATTGCAAAATACAGATATATTAATAAATAATCAAATAATGGTAAGTATAAATGATATAAAAGCAGTTAATGCATCAAATGGTTGCTGAACACAAATGAGATTGAAAATGTTTGCTGAGCTTTCAGACAATGGTCAATGTCCTTTACAGTTAATTAAAACACTCCCACACCATACTCCTGCACAGTTGCACACCTCTCATGTCAAACACTGTGTGTGTGTGTGTGTGTGTGTGTGTGTGTGTGTGTGTGTTAGTTACGCTGAAGGAGGACATTGTCCGAAAGCTTAGCAACAATTTCAACCTTGTCTGTGTCCCTAAACATTACACGACACCTCGACTATATGGCAAGCGAGTAGCTATCTTTACTCCTTCCCTTATTTGCATTCCACCGAGGACTCTTCACTACAGAATGTATAATAATGAGGCTTTTGTAGTTGCTTGATGAATAACAATATCATTAGTGAACATCTCATAGTTTTTGCTCTTGTGTTCACATTTTTACTGTTAATTTTTCTTTTAGTTGCTTTGTTACCTTTCAATATAAAGGTAATGGCCTACACTACTAAACTGAGTACCTTTCAGTCTCCTTCACTAAGACACAATTAACATACTTAGTTTTTCACTTTTAACAACAGCACTTTCCTCAAAGAAAATCTGGTCCATTTCTCATATGTCTTTACTTTTGACCTAGTTTCCTTGAGATTTCCTCTTTATTCTTCTGAAAAAGTTCATTATGTCCATAAATACTCTTAATTTTGATGCCATTAACTAATGTAAACTCAGAATTGTTTGTAAAATGCTTTCACTTTGCTGGTGAACAACAGAATGAATTTTCAGTTTTTTAGTTTAGTCTTCCGTATGTTAACCATCCCTCACGCCCGGTGAGTCATGCTTCGGTAACTCAGTTGGTAGAGCACTTGCCCGCGAAAGGCAAAGGTCCCGAGTTCAAGTCTCGATCGGGCACACAGTTTTAATCTGCCAGGAAGTTTCATATCAGCGCACACTCTGCTGCAGAGTGAAAATCTCATTCTGGATACTACATTAAAGATCCATTCGGATATCCCACATGTAGCAACAATGGAAGAATATAATACTGCATTTATTCCTATTCATCATGACTTCTGGATCCCTAGGTCTGGCAGGATGAATGACAAGGCTATTCATGTTGCCATTCCACAAAACCCTCTTGGTGAAAGGGCAGGAGGACCATAAAAAGATAAATTTACGGATGGCACATGGAGTGTGAGAACACTGTTAAATCTTGGAAAACTGGAGGAAGTCAGAAAGATTATGACAAAGTGTCAATTACATGTTTTAGGACTATGTGAGACAAGATGGGCTGGGAATGGTGAGTTTAAACCAGGAGATTTGAGAATAGTTTATAGTAAAAACCAACAGTCACAGAAGAATGGTGTAGCTATTGCATCAACAAAAAAATTGGTGCATAATGCAATGAATACCTAATATTTGAGTGATAGGATATAAATGATTAAGTGACAAATATTGTATGAAAGCTCTGGTAGAATGTAAATACTTTTGGATTAAGGCAGACCACTCACCAAAAACGTACGAGTGTTGAGTTGTTGACAGGCACACATAAAAGTAAGAAAACTTGCTGTCTTTCAGCATTATCCTTTGACAAGATAGAGTTAAACAAAGACATACACACAGACACAACGTAGCTGCTTTCCAAGGTGTCTTGGTCTCTGATGGCATAGTAAAAGCACCCAACTATGCTTCAAACACTACACAGCATTTTATTTTGGTATTACCACCAACCAGTGGTCCACTGGGATGGATAGCCACCACCACAAAGATGACCAGCCAGTGGCATAACATGAAGCTGAGCACAAAATGCTCATTTTCAATAGCTGCTTCACAACTTGAGCCATCATGCAGATGGGGGTTATCCCTACAACACATTGTCTGCTGCCATAATAATCCTGACCTCTGTCTTTGGTAATCCTCTGCCCTGAACCCTCCACCCGACACTGTTTTCCCTTACTCCATCGTGCCACCTCCTCCCAGTTCATGTCCCCACATCGACTTCAGCATGTGCTGCTTTCCACTGGCCACTACAATTGTGTCAGCCCATTACCTGCCAACGTCCTCTCGCATTCCCAGCTGAGCATGTGTGTGTGTGTGTGTGTGTGTGTGTGTGTGTGTGTGTTTGTATGTGTGTGATTATTCTACTATGAAAGGTAGCATGCTTTTTCTTCCTTTTGTGTGTGCATATCAGCAACTCAACGCTTCTGCTTTATGATGAGTGCTCTCCTTTAAACCAAAAGTGATTAAGTTAAAAGGTAGGCCAACTGGCATAACAATAATTCAAGTATTTTATGAATGACAAGTGGTAACATTTAGGAAATATATAACACTGATGACTCCACTGAATAATTAATGGAAATGATAAATACCAAAGACAAAGTCTTTGTGGTCTTTATGTGAAATATGCATTGTCACCAATAGAATCATTCTGCAGTCAATCACATATGCTGGTTCTGTAAATAGTGTTTCATGAATAGAACACCATCTTCACTCCCAGGATTCCCCTCTGAGTTCACGAAGCATCTCCATAAACTCACACAATACCAGTAACCCTCATAGCCGCACACCTCTGAGTTCCTTCAAAATCTCTCTTTAATCTAATTTGATGGGGCTCCCTCATATTCAAGCATTACTCAAGAATTAGTTGCAAAAGTGTTCTGTATGAGGTCTCCTTATACATGCACAACATTTCCGTGGAACTCTACCGATGAACTGTAGTCAGCCGTTCACCTACCCTACAACTAACAAGATGTGTTCATTCCATTTCATATCATTAGCAGTGCTATGCGTAGATATTTATGTGACTACCACTGTATTCAAACGATTACACAAATGTTTCTCTTACATGACAACATTAACTTGTACTTATTCTCATTACAGCATTTGCCACTCATCACACCTAGGGCAAGTTTTGTTGCACACAAGCAATGCTTACTAAATCCATACTATTTTATGGATAGAAGTTTTTCTCTCTCTACAAAACTCACTATATTCAAGTTTTGAATATGCTGAAGAATACTGCAGCATACTGACATTAAGGATATTTGACTATAATTTTAGCATCCATTCTTCCACTCCTTCCTATAAGACCATATCCTTCTAATAAATGCTATTCCCATTGCTCGTACATTTCAGTGTCTTATTACTATTTTATGTTCATCAGTTCTGACAAAGGTTGTACATACAAATGTATCTACAAGGTAGAAAATCTAACGCAACAAAGATGGATAGCATCAGGTTCTCTGTCAGCTTCTCAAATGTGACTGTCCAATTCTTTGAGCCTAGTAAATACCTCAAAAAGTGTCTTTACTGAAGGGTGTAGTCCTCTTTGAAAATTTCAGAAAATCTTTTTTTTTTTCTTTATAATTTAAAATGTTTTCTGGGATTCTACTTTATTGTACTCTTCATTACAAGTTCATCAGAAACTCCATCATTAAGGTACAAGGTGATTTGTGAAAAAGTGTCTCCAAAAACCATTCACAGTGAGAAAAAAATAGTTAACATTGCAGCCAGTGAGGCAGCACGTAATTTCAGTGACAGCCTAACAGGCATTATGGAAATTATGAATATGCTCAAACTTGATTAGGATCAACCTGTTACAACTTCTGCACAAATGCAGATGAAAAGCACATCAAGCAAAGAGAGTGCGGATAACAGAAACTGCGGGTGACAGAAGCTGCCAAAAAGGCCCGCAGGACACCATGGCCACAAACAAGAGGGAAGAGGACCTCCTTCTGAATCTGGGATTGTTGTATGGTCCAGAGTTGCTGATTTCAGATGTGTGTAACTTAAATAGAAAATATGTGACCCAAAACTTAAAACACATTTTCTCGAAACCATATTTTTGAAATTGGCAGGAAACACAACTTGAGAACGAATGTTTTGGTGGTGGTGGTGGTGGTGGTGGTGGGAGAGGAGGGGGGGGGGGGGGGGGGGGAGAGGGGGGGGGGTTGTTTCAACAAGTCACCCCTTTGTTGTAACTTAATATTTTTCAATTGTGCTGTGTATGTATGACAGAAAACATATTGGAAAAGGCTCGTACAAAATTAGTTTGTTAGAGGTCCAATACGAGGGCTTTGGGAATTTCTGCCAATGACCAATGTTCTGCTGCAAGCGGTCCTTTCATCTGGTGCAGCGGTTACCGGGAGTGTCCGGTGTGGACACAGAAACTACATCATCATATTTAGTATTACTTTTTATTTTACTAAAAAATAAATCATCTGTTTTTCATGTGGCCACAGAGGGATAACCCCTTAACTATTCAACGATACAAGTGATTGTCCTATGTGAGCATTCACTAATTCAATGAAACAGCTAAACCAAGTATCCACTGATGCACTTTCTCAAATGAAATGATTGGGCAGTCACCTATGAGTGACCACTTGTGGGCCTGAAACCTTCCAGCTTTTCTCTGTTTAATATTCTATGTCACAAATATACTTTTGTGTTCAGCCTTTGTCAGAATCCATTTTTATTGTACTATCATACACCCAATAAAATTGCATTTTCATTGTATTTTAATAATATGTTGATATATTAGTTTCTTCCTAACATTCTCACCCTGAGATAGTGAACCTACAGAAGCATCTACACTCCTGGAAATTGAAATAAGAACACCGTGAATTCATTGTCCCAGGAAGGGGAAACTTTATTGACACATTCCTGGGGTCAGATACATCACATGATCACACTGACAGAACCACAGGCACATAGACACAGGCAACAGAGCATGCACAATGTCGGCACTAGTACAGTGTATATCCACCTTTCGCAGCAATGCAGGCTGCTATTCTCCCATGGAGACGATCGTACAGATGCTGGATGTAGTCCTGTGGAATGGCTTGCCATGCCATTTCCACCTGGCGCCTCAGTTGGACCAGCGTTCGTGCTGGACGTGCAGACCACGTGAGACGACGCTTCATCCAGTCCCAAACATGCTCAATGGGGGACAGATCCGGAGATCTTGCTGGCCAGGGTAGTTGACTTACACCTTCTAGAGCACGTTGGGTGGCACAGGATACATCCGGACGTGCATTGTCCTGTTGGAACAGCAAGTTCCCTTGCCGGTCTAGGAATGGTAGAACGATGGGTTCGATGACGGTTTGGATGTACCGTGCACTATTCAGTGTCCCCTCGACGATCACCAGTGGTGTACGGCCAGTGTAGGAGATCGCTCCCCACACCATGATGCCGGGTGTTGGCCCTGTGTGCCTCGGTCGTATGCAGTCCTGACTGTGGCGCTCACCTGCACGGCGCCAAACATGCATACGACCATCATTGGCACCAAGGCAGAAGCGACTCTCATCGCTGAAGACGACACGTCTCCATTCGTCCCTCCATTGACGCCTGTCGCGACACCACTGGAGGCGGGCTGCACGATGTTGGGGCGTGAGCGGAAGATGGCCTAACGGTGTGCGGGACCGTAGCCCAGCTTCATGGAGACAGTTGCGAATGGTCCTCGCCGATACCCCAGGAGCAACTGTGTCCCTAATTTGCTGGGAAGTGGCGGTGCGGTCCCCTACGGCACTGCGTAGGATCCTACGGTCTTGGCGTGCATCCGTGCGTCGCTGCGGTCCGGTCCCAGGTCGACGGGCACGTGCACCTTCCGCCGACCACTGGCGACAACATCGATGTACTGTGGAGACCTCACGCCCCACGTGTTGAGCAATTCGGCGGTACGTCCACCCGGCCTCCCGCATGCCCACTATACGCCCTCGCTCAAAGTCCGTCAACTGCACATACGGTTCACGTCCACGCTGTCGCGGCATGCTACCAGTGTTAAAGACTGCGGTGGAGCTCCGTATGCCACGGCAAACTGGCTGACACTGACGGTGGCGGTGCACAAATGCTGCGCAGCTAGCGCCATTCGACGGCCAACACCGCGGTTCCTGGTGTGTCCGCTGTGCCGTGCGTGTGATCATTGCTTGTACAGCCCTCTCGCAGTGTCTGGAGCAAGTATGGTGGGTCTGACACACCGGTGTCAATGTGTTCTTTTTTCCATTTCCAGGAGTGTATTATGTTTTCAATTACAGGAATAATAATGTAAGCACTGTTTGGTTGAGAGATACAAACCCAGACCTTCCTGAAAAACCCCTATTACAACATCCTACAAGATAATGTGGTAATTAGCATGTAGTAGCAAGTAGCAATGATACTGGCAGAACTGTAACTGTGAGGGCAGGTCTTAGGTTGTGCATGATTCCTGCACTGGTAAGAGAATGCTTGTAAATGGCAAGTTTCCGGGTTGAGGTACATGTCTCAAAAATAATTTCAACCTGCTAAGCAATCTCAAAACAGCACATCCTCCATTGCAAAGATAAAACTTCTTTATTAAATTCATACGTGGATAACAGACCTAACACCCTCTTTTTATCTTCTTATCATATGCAATTTCATTTCTCTCTCTCTCTCTCTCTCTCTCTCTCTCTCTCTCTAAATTTGCATAGTTTCACATTGCATTCAGTGCCACCTACATCCAGATTATTTTCCTGAGTATATCAACAGCCATTCTTGTGGCAACAACATGCCCTCCCCTACCTGCACTCCGTCTGCCCTGTAAATTTGGGCACTGATGAAGCTAAAGAGATTTTTCTTTTTATTGGAAAAGTTAACATGACACATTGAGGGAGATACGTTTTCTAAAAAAATGCCTTTGTCTTTTCATGTACACACTTTCCCTTATATCCAAGCCAATTTACATTGCTTATACTTTCACACCAAGGAAAGTCTCATGTAAGGACCAGTAATTTATAGCATAATGTTACCATAAAAACCATTTATGTCCAGAGGTTATAACATCAGACACAACATCAAACAATGTCATTGAAATTGGACACTTTTCAACAAGGCAGCTACTTATCTTCTCACAACAGTCCCAACTCAAGATGTTAAGCTACTGTCTTGTTTAAATATTTTGAAGTTTTTGTAAAAGCACCTGATGTTATGCCTGACATTACATATAATGCTGCAAGATTGAAAGTGGTTCCTTTACATCTTTAAACTCCAATTTAATTAATTATAAACACCACCAATAATTCTATGAATAAAAAATGACGATATTAGAGTGACTCAGTAACTTATTTTATAACACCAAAATGAAAACAAAGAAGCAAAACCAAATAGCAAAAAAACTGCAATCTAGAATATTTAAAATCATAAATAGTTCTGATGTTCATTGTACTTATAAATCATTAAACATAATTGGTAACTTACTTTGAAAAACAGATGAACAACAGGTAACAAAATCTTCCACTGTGTCAAACTGAAGAAAACCAACAGTCAAAAGAGTCTTTAAGTCTATGACAGACAGAAAGACTTCCAGGTACATGTCGACAGGTGCTTGTGCAAATCAGACTCCGAGTGCCAAGACAGTGCTAAACTGCAGCACAAAACAGAGTCTTATAATATCGAGTGTATAAACGTAGAGATTTTTAGTTCTTCACGTGCAAGAACATGCGACTGAAGAAAGAAACCACCACCAACAGTAAGCATTCCAGAATGGTTAGTAAAGTCAGGTAAAATACATTGACAAACTAATGCAAATTCCATCACCTTACACAGTAAAAAAAAATGCTGTTATAGATATTAATCATGTAATAGCAGCATGGAAGTTATAAAGTTTGTTAGAAAGTAATGCAGTCTTTGAGAAATGACAGTGAAAGTCAATAGCACCAATGAGGGTTTGGTTCACACAGCCTCTAATTTTAGCAATTTTTGTAAAGCATGAATTTAGAGATAACAACCACCCAGTAGAAATAATTCTACTATAATTGGAAATAATTTATTAAATGAATCAGAAGACTAACTGCCTCTGCCAGAAACACACCAGATGCAAACTAAACAATGTTTGTTACAGATAGGACAGAAAGAAGACTTCATATCATGCCACATATAAACAGAACAAATGTAAGGACATTCACACTATGAACACGTAAATGCGTGGAACAAGTATGACTTTTCAAATGTGGAGAAACCCTGCAGTACTACTGTACAAAACACACCCAACATGAAGAATTGGCACTGTTACATTACACCTATCCCTCAAAATTTACGAGTTAATTTTAAGATGCTACAGCACGCTGCGACACAGACATGATAAAAGGAACACACTTTACTCAAAATGTGCACTCAGGTTAAAGACAAAGCAAACATCATAAGTGTCAAATGCAGCCAAACTTACTACAAATGTGATATTGTTGATGTTCGACGAAAACTAGTTTGTCTTCGAGATGACTCTGTTGATACAGGCAGACTGCCACGTCTGTCAAAATAGAAGCCATGAATATGGTTACCCAGAATTAGTTGCAACAGAAGTAGTAAGTGGTAAATATCATAAAGGTACACCAGAAATAAGAAGAGAGTAATGAACAAATTTCTATTTGATCCATAGATACAGCATCAGGAAGACTAATAATTCTTTAGCTTAAACTATTTCTACATGAATCCATTATGGAGAAGATTATGACATCTGTTCATCTCCACTCTAGCAGAGCAAGGGTTGTCTTCTTTGTACGTATTCTTTCCATCACCTTTGAAGGATATGTATTCTAACTGAACATGAATTCCTCTGCAATGCAACTCTTATTTATGCCTGAGAAACAAAATGAACATGCCACTAAAGCAAATAAACCATAAATTATTGTCTGGATGAAAAAGAAAAATGGAAGTAAAAATAAATCCAAACAAAGCACAAAGTAAACTATAACATTAAACTTTTTTGCATGTGAATGATATCAGCAGTTGACTACCAGTTACAAATATTTTAACATATGGATCACTCTGGAATTAACAACTTTAATTTACAAGTATTGAACTATTACTAGGTGAGTCAAAACTAGAAAATAATATTGCTCTGTTAATACTAAATATAAAATTACAACACAAGATATATTAACAATTAATGTATTCACAAACTCTGAAGTTTCACTATCACTACAATGATTCACAACAGATGTGTTGCTATATTTGAAATGGAAAGTAATAGCAATGCATCTCCCTAATTCCACATGCAGAAATATCATTGGACAACAACACTCTAATCAGTCTTCAGAAACTCCAACATGTATTCTGGTTATTACTCACCAGCTTATTTTGCACAGAACCCTAACACTCACAAGGAGCAATCATTAAAGTGTCCTCCAAAGCCTCTTGTTATACTACTGTGGGTGTAATTGGGCAATAGTGCTCCAATTTTCTTTGACTTGCCTTTTACAATTTTCATAATTTCACATCTATTAAATTTAATCTACAATCAGAGACATGACTTGAAACATTATTAGTAAACCATACAAATTTGTGCCATGCGCCCCAACAAACTGACACCTGTTAGTAAATTGTGTGTATTTAGTGAGCAAAATATGTTACACACCACACTCACCCCACTATACTTTCACAATGTAAGATAAAAATTGCTGACAGAGGTCAGAAATCAAATTAGCACTTGCACCAATCTACAGTTTACATGAAAAATTTGTTTCAACACTTTATCCATTTTCACATTTTTGGCTACCACTGTGACGAAGCAAGCTGGGATATTTTTTACTTCCCCTCTCGTTTTGCCATCTTCCTCCTTAAAATTTATTTTTTACTGTCTGACTAATTACCATTAACATACATGAGTATAATCTGCATTTTCATAAAAGAGAAAGGTTGGCCCTCAGTTTTAAACAATACAGCACCAGATCTAATTTTATGCTTAGTTTTGTGTATGTCATCAATTTCCTAATTTGTTTTGACTATTTTGACTTACAAACAAATATAAATTCTGTACGAATTGTAAACATTTGGAGGAACACCTAATAGTATTCTTAAAGGATCTATTTGGCTCTATTCGAAAATGTGTTAGCAAAGCCAGCCCTTAATTAATTCCAAAATAATTTCCAGTTTTGTCAAAAGTATTGTTTGCATAGCAATATTGGTTAATTTCATGATTTAAACAAATAATTCGACTTAATTATTGTAGTAGAAGAAACTGTTAAAAAGAAGGAAGTTTTTGATGTAGTCAGTTAATTGACTGAGCTAAGTTTTAATTGTAATTTATGTAAATTAAACATCAAACAATGGGTAGTTTCAGTGCCTATTATTGTGAGGGTATATAAGGGCCTCATTTTTGGTCCTGAGACAGTCAGTCCACAGCCGAGTTTCAGACGCGGAACCCATATTGGTTACATCAACTTAACTGTGAAATAAGTGTTACACCAATAGGCCATGTGTTAAAGCAATGACAATATCTGTTCAATTTATTTGAAAGACTGCAAAATGTGTGGTTCGGTTTTTACTGCTCATAGATGTTCAACAGTAAACTATTGTAGCAGTATGTAGATGTTTGCCTGCAACCTATTAATGAGGCTTATCGAAAGTTAAACGATAGTTAACTGGCCATATTAAACGTGTATATTGGGTGGATGTGAACAGTGAAAGCAAAGAACCAGCCAGTATAGCAACACAGTATGTCGACACCGAGGACAATCAATTAGGAAATAAAGCAAGCGAACATCACACCACCACTGTCAGAATCTATGATAACATAAAAGAGAATTAGAAAGTGGAATAGGTACTTAATCACAGAATGATGCCCACAGGCATGAAAGGGTATACGGTCTAAAATTAATACAATAGATACAGAGTTTCATATTAAAGATACAAGGTGGTTATAAGTAAACTTTCACTACTGGAGCCAAACAGACAGAAAACTACTGTATGGGTAACCAAATTTATAGTATTTATGTTGCTAGTAGTGTTAAGAGTCATGACTTGCCATTAGGCACTGGTACAGGTACAGTGATGTGGGGTTGAAACACAAGCATCAGTGAGCATTACAGTTGCAGACAGTCAACACAGGTCTGAACAACGTAAGTGGGACTTTACTTATAAAGTTGTTTTATCAAAACAACAGCAACAGTACTACTGCTTTTTGTGAATATTAACACATTAAAGGAACACAGAGTGGTCCTATTTCCACACAAAGGTAGAAGAATGTTTTGGAACATAAACTTGGTATACAATTCATAAATGTTACCCTCTCATATGTATATTAAAATGTGTTTCTTTCAATGGTTTATTCATTATTTCTCTACCAAATGTCCTTACAAATGTTTCCACAAGGTTTCATTGTCGTACAATCACACTTTTTCCATATGGGCCCTCTCAAGTAGTGGAAGTTAATTTATTACCGCCCTGCCATTATTGCACTATATTATAACTTGATATCACAAAATAAACATCCTTAATGTGCACTGTGAGGTGACCAAAACACTTTACATCCAGACAGCGCAGCATGTAAAATAACCTACCTCCTTAAAAACCAAAATTAAATTAAATATAATGAAATAGAATTATTCATGTATAACCATAAGCAAATGTCTTTCTTTTTACATATATTCTTCTGCTCATAAGAATGATTACAGTCTACGTAATTACAAGGAAAATTAACCACAAAGAAACATGCATAAAGTAGATGAACATACAGAAAGGTGCAAAGCCAGGAACATAAAGTCAATCCTCATTGTTTAAATACGAAACTAAGAAAACAACTTTAAATATGTATATAAATGCATCATAAACTAAGCAATAAGAAGTATAAATACACAACCATTATTTATCAGTGCAACAAAAGGAACCCATTCAATATAATGTCAATACACTGAAATCATTTACTTTCAACAAAATGAAGTACATCAATAAATAAAAGTTTATAATGAAAGCTGCCAGTTAATCATTCAGCACATTTTACAAACAACCATTATTAATTATTTTCATGCACAGGATTAGTCAAGGATACAGGAAGAACATTAAAAAATATTTGAGTAGTTTTTTTCAAAAAATACTTTTTTTTGTAACTGTGCAAATCTGCACCATATGTATGTGGTTACAAGTACCAATACCCATATAGAGATTCCCTAAATCAAATAAAGCAAAGCAATCAACAATGTTAAACCTTAACTAACAGCAGACAAAATCCAATTCAGACTCTTCTTTGCCGATGTGCAAAGCAGCACAATGAAGAGTTAAGTTAGCAGTGTCATCTAGCAAAAGTGGTGACACCAAGAACATAGCCAACAGTCCATGTAAAGTATACAGCAGGCAATGTGCCACGCCTGAAGAGAGAACACCAGTTCCAGCCTGCGGGTACCATTTCAAAAACACATTAACAATTCATACTAAAGTTACATTGTTCATTCAGCAGTCATTGTGACTACTTCACTCAGTATGAAAAAAATTTCAGTTCTTCCAACATCTGTGCACATTATGCAAATTTCCAAGATTTTCTTGTTTGGAACTCAACCAATGTTTTGCATTATTAAGATTATTCTTATAATGGTTGAACATGGTCTTCTTCAATCTAGTTGCAAAGTTTGCACCATTACTGAGAAAGCAACTGTAACAACCAGATATCAGTCAAATATTAACTGCTTTCTCCCCCAGAAATTTGACAGTCACAGGACTCCTTATGAGAGAGAAGTCTTGAAAATTTTTACCTGTCTGCAAAACGTAATAGTTCTGCAATTCTTAGCAGACATTTTCTTAAACTACTGATTCTGTTAACTTACTTGTCTCCTTTTCCGCAATATACAGACAAGATTCTGGGTGTTCTATTAGCATGGCATCAAACATTAATTCTGACCTCTTGACCTACAAAACATTCACACCAAAGAGAGTTATTTCTTTGTTAGCTGGTAGTCTACATACCTTTCTCTCTGGTTTTATTTCTATTCTAATTTTACAATACAATTTACTAACACCTTGTTCTTTATAGTGTTACACTTCAGCAGTACGCATAAGTATGTTTAGATTATGTTACCTTCCACTTTGAATTTCTTATGGTTAGGTAATGGAAGTTC
This sequence comes from Schistocerca serialis cubense, assembly GCF_023864345.2. Lineage (NCBI taxonomy): Eukaryota > Metazoa > Arthropoda > Insecta > Orthoptera > Acrididae > Schistocerca > Schistocerca serialis. Next base: position 215,107,858 of record NC_064646.1, on the reverse strand, counting down.
ATACACTTCCCTCTTGCCATCTATACAGCACATTTAATTTTCGAGTGCATGATGTCAAGTCTTTCACCAAACCATTTAATCTTGTTGAGGTTTTCACACTTCCACACAAAATTATGATATCACCATACCTACGCTGCTGCGCATTAAAACTGCAACACCATGAAGGCAGCATGCAACAAATTTCAAATTGGCATAACATAGTGTACTACATGCTCAGATTATCGAACAATCGCACTTATTTCACATGCTAGCAAAGTTATGTTGAAAATCTTACAAAATAGACTTCGCCAATATCTAGATCGAGAGCTGCCAGAAGAACAAGCTGGATTTAGGAAAGGAAGAGGAACTAGAGATCAAATTGCTAACATTCGGTGGATTATGGAAAAAGCGAGAGAATTCCAGAAAGATGTGTACCTCTGCTTTATTGACTACGCCAAAGCCTTTGACTGCGTCGATCACAACAAATTATGGAACGTACTGAAAAACATGGGTGTACCAGATCACCTCATTCATCTGATACGGAGTTTATACCTTGACCAAGAAGCCACGGTGAGAACTATGTATGGAACAACGAAATGGATAAAGATTCAGAAAGGGGTCCGGCAAGGCTGCATACTGTCACCGTACTTATTCAATCTGTATGCAGAACATGTCATGAGGAATGCAAGGCTAGATGAAGGAGAAACAGGAATTAAAATAGCTGGAATAAATGTAAACAACCTCAGGTACGCGGATGATACGATCCTATTGGCAGAAAGTGAAGAAGATTTGAGAACACTCTTACTGAAGGTGAAGGACGAAAGTGAAAAGGCTGGTCTTATGCTGAATGTGAAGAAAACGAAAATTATGGCAACTACACCTACCAATTCGTGGGATATAGCAGGAGAAACCATGGAAGTAGTGACCACATTCAGTTATCTCGGTTCCCAGATCTCTGCTGACGGTGACTGCAGCCATGAAATCCGGAGACGCCTGTTGCTCGGTAGACAGGCGATGTCAAACCTTGACAAGGTTATAAGGTCCAGAGATATAACACTAGCAACAAAGATCCGGATTGTGAGGGCTATGGTCTTTCCAGTTGTGATGTATGGATGTGAGACCTGGACCATTAGAAAGGCTGAACGGCGAAGAATTGACTCCTTCGAATTGTGGTGTTGGAGGAAACTTCTTAGAGTTCCATGGAGTGCAAAGAGAACCAACAGATCAATTTTGGAGCAAATTAAACCAGATTTCTCCCTGGAAGGTCTAATCTTAAAACAAAAGCTGACCTACTTTGGACACACAATGCGAAGGCATGCCTCGCTGGAAAAAACATTAATGCTGGGGAAGATTGAAGGAACTAGAAGAAGAGGACGTCAGAGGATGAGATGGATCGATGGCATCACAGAAGCAATGTGTTCCAACCTGGAAGGTCTACGGGAGAAAGTGCAAGACAGGAAAAAGTGGCGTGATTTGGTTCATGGGGTCACGAAGAGTCGGAACCGACTAAACGAATAGAGAGAGAGAGTGTACTACATGCTTGGATGTGTAAATTACCATTTCAGTGAAAAAGTACAAAGTAGGAAGGATAAACACTGCCTACATTTTGTATATACAAGGAATGTTTACACAGCAGATTTCTTGTTCATAAATCACATTAGAATGTTGGTTCTTGTGAGAAGATCTTGTTCTGCCTCATGTATGAAGCCGAAACATATACCACGATGTGTCTGAATTCCACAGCGGGATGATAGTCTCCCATTAGAATGTAATTTTTATCATTCAGTAATATTCCTGTTTTTCCTGGTCAGGAAGCCATGATTGTCATGCAATCACAGAACCTGTGCGTAATGGAGGGCCATGCTCAACAACATACAGCATGTCAGAGGACACATATGTAGTCCCTTGCCCATGCAGGATTACACAGCCACATCTCAGACACTGAGTCAGAAAACGGGCTTGTTTGCAACAAGACAGACAATTAAACTTGCAGAGTGATGGCATCTGGAGCACTACACACTGTCAGCACAGTGACTATTGTCATGGTGGCAGATAAGTGCACTGACAGCAGTACACCTAATGACAACACTGAACACAGGAGTGGCTCCAGGTCATCTTTTCAGAGGGTCCCAGTTCAGCGTACATCATCACAATGGGAGTACCTGTGAACGGTGGTTCCAAGGAGGAGAAACATTGTCAGATTGCATTTCTCACTGTCATATAAACCCAGCAACTATTGTGATGTATGGTGTGTTATTGGGTACACAACAAGATCATGTGGTTTGCAAAGCTGGTAATCTGGACAGCAGCCATTACATTTCTGACTTGATGAAGATGGTGACTCTGCCTTTTTTTTAGGTCTCCATGACCTCCTCTTTCAACAAGATAATGCAAGACAGTATGTTGCCTGTGGTGCCCTGAATTATTGCTACACAGACGGTGTTTAACTGTACTCTGGTCAGCATGTTCTCCAGATTTCTTACCCATTGAAAACACCTGGTCATGAGTTGGTGAGAGACTGGCATGCCACCACTCACCAGCTGCTACTCTGGATGAACTTTGGCAGCATGTTGAAGCAACATTGAATGATGTACCCATAACTGTCATCCAAGTTCAATTAAACTCAATGCCCAGCCAGGTTAAAACTACTGCTGTCACTAGAAGTGGCAGTTCCGTGTACTAAATTTCCCCACCTTGTACCTCAGCAGCCAAAAAGTCGAGACTGCTTAAATAACAAATAAAGAAACAGTAATGCTTTAGGTGTTCTACATAGTCTCCCCTCATCGAGTACAATGGGCAGAATGTTCATGCAACCATGTGAAACTGTCAGAAAATTCCTCTTTTGGAGTGTTGTTCAACTCACATGTCACATTGGCCTCAATGTAAGTTATTTTGTCAAAGTGTTGACGCTTCATGTGCATTCATGTACTTTGTCATTTTGCAATAGGTTTTTAGTGATAAAACTAAGTCTCATCACCAGTGATTATTTTTCCCAGTGCAAAATTGTCTGCATTTTGCATTTCAATGACATCATAGCATGCATCTAATAGAGATCAAAAACAGAGTGGGTTAATGTTGAGGGCTGCATACATTAAAAATCAATATACTGCTGTTATGCCAGTGCTATGCTAAAATTCCTTCCTTCCCACTGCAGTTCTGTGCGTATGATGAGTCTGAGAGTAGTGGCATTGTGGTTGCTTCCTACTCATCGACACGTTCTCTCTTACTAAAGTGTGCAGAAGTGTAAAGCCACAACATAACACAAAAGTTGAGTGCACAATTTTGCTAATGTAAAGTAGTGTGAAGGGTGAAAATGACCGACTTTGGGATCACATGGCCTCTAACAAAGCTATGTTTTGTGAAGCTGTGGAGGGCGTATGATGAAAATTAAGTGGTGCAGTGTATACAACTGCAAATGCGTCCCATAAGAAGAAGAAAAATTTTATCCAATGCAAACAAAGTGGTTGTGTCCTTGTTTATTCCAACTTCACCATGAGAAAACACATGTCTCCTCCATCAAATAAAACTAGCCACAAATCTACATCACACTTATGTACCTGCAACCAAAAAGTACATTAGCTGTGTATTCTTTTGGTCACGGCACCTTGCATTTTCAGGCCAATAGCAAGTTGTGTAGTTTATCATTCATTTGTGTAACTATTTAAAAGACTGCTGTAAATTTATTTTAAGAACTGATAACCACTCATCTCCATGTCATGTTTTCTTGCACTGTCATCTCATACATCATTACTTGCTGATCTTGTCTGTATATCAACGTGATTTTTAGACATTCTCTGAATATAGATTAGATATTAAAATAAATCTATAGCAGTCAAACAAACACACACACACACACACACACACACACACACACACACACACACACACACACACACACACACACACAAACATTAATCACTGTTAACTGATCAGTCACTGTATTGGTAATAATTGTGATGCCTAACAGTTGTGCATGTAGCAGCAATGTAGTGAGCTGTCAGTTATGACTGCAAACTCCTGAGAACTCACTCTCTTTTCTACACTGAGACAGTTCATTTGTACCCAACAATAGATTAAAGTGACATGTTTTTGGTTAAAAGGGTCACAGTGCAGATTTGCGAGTTGAGTCTGCGAGCAGACTGAGACAGCAAGTTCGGAGATGACGTTACAGGACCTGCTGGCGAGTTTAATGTGAGTATACTAAACTCATTTCTGATCTCTAGTGTCCACATATAATAATATCAGGAATCAAGGTGTGTGGGGAAAACTACGTGAATGCTTTTCTCTTCTTCAAACTATTCTGGAGAATGAATACTTTATTTAGAGATGTTGCTTAGTTATGATTTGTAACAACAACCACTGCAGCTGCATGCCCCCTACTTAACACTGCCCACTCACAATGGACTGGTCGAAAGAACATCTGTTGTTCAGTTCAAGCTGCCACCATAGTTACTGCACTGATGTCACTTACATGTGACGAATAAAATCATATACCCCGTAGCTAGAATCATGTTGGACACACAGGCAGAAATTTTGCACACAGATTCAGAACCACAATGAGTGCACTCTCAGGGATCGCCATAATAATGAAAAAGATGAGTCGAGCCCTATTCTGGAAAAATTTTAAAATTCTGGATAATGTGCCCAAACATCATCTTGAGAGGAATGGAAACTTTTTGCACAAGACTGGGGCAGTCACAAAGTCTTTTGAACAGTAATTGTGTTAGGAACTAGTATATGGACTTTTTCTTGTTTGTTGTTGGAAGTAATAGAGGCTGCATATCAAGCTGGTGCTGACTTTTTCCCAGTGGCAGTATTCCACCTACTGTCCACTATGTAAATGGCTTTCTGGATTGTTTACTATATTCTTTGTATTGCCTCTTTCCCTAGATGGTGTGAACAACTGGAAATGGTATTTTGTCACAAACTAGTGTTTATTGATAAATTATATTTTGTCAATGTTTATGATTTTAATGTATTGATACTACAATAAATGGTTTCCTTTCATTGTACAAACATGTATTGAGATTGATAGCAATGACAAATTTATGTACATATTCAAAATTATGTATTTCAGGATTATTACTTATGATTTTATCTCGCAGGTATACTAGTTTTTGAACTGCTTACCTACTATGTCTATTTATGTTTTTATTGCACTGTGAATGATTTTCATTTTAATAATCTAGATCTTTTTTGCAGTTATAACCAGAAAAATGTATACAATGTACAGAACCGAAAAAGTTTAATGAACTTTTGTAATGCACATTTATGCTTAGTTTGGATCCTTACATTAAATTTCATTTTGCTTTTTAAGAGAAACATCGTAGTACATACAGGACACTTTTAGTGCCATGAATGTTCACATGTTAATTTTCTTTTTGTTATCAAGAATCCTGACAAAGACAATACCCAAAATGAGTAAAATTATATAAGGTGGCTAAAGAAATTTGCTATCGAAACCAGAAATTGATACAAACCCACCAGAATTCTTTTAACAACAATTAATTTCAAATAAAAGGAGCACTGACCACAGACCATGTTCGGGGATGAAGACTTTACTACCTGAATTCACAGATGATTGGAATGCTGAAGTTCATACAACTCATCTGAATTTTTCTTAACTAAGCTTTTTCTCTAAGGTCAGTACCACATTTCTCAATTGAGCTGGTATTCATCGAAGACTATCTTAGCGCTTCTGCTTACTTGCAACCTAGCCAATAACTATGATGGGTATGTTCTAAACTGTACTGTCACTTTTGCATCAAACATGAAAACAAGGCTTTACAAATGCAAAACCTCCATCAGTACATCAACAACCTCACATGCACTTTCTAGCATTGCAGTCTTTGCAACTTTATGAATTATTTGTGCTCTCATACAGCACACACATTACTCTAATCCTTAATAACATGGTTGGAGCTTTCCATGCTATGCAGAGTTTTCACAGCCTGGAATCTGTCAACCATCTTGTGAAGCTCAAATCTTACAATTTACGGAAATCATGTTCATGAATGCCTCCAAGTCTTTTTTCCCCCCTACTATATGTTTTACTTATTATTTTAAAAGTCACTGTATCTGTACAGTAAATATTCAACAGGTTGGCAATTGTTATTACTACCTTTCCCTTTCATGGGAATTCTGGTCCTTGACTGAACCTATCTACAGCCATTAAGCATACTGTACTTACCAGGCACATTAAATTGGTATTATGGCAGCTGCAAAAAGTTTTGAAACTGGTACGTATACAGGTGAATACAGGCTGCACCAATTCACATACATTTGTGTGTTTGCTGACAAACTTTTACTGGTACATGCATAATTGGTTTTTAATGTAATATACTGTAACTAGGAGTTTATGGAGGGGACACCACACCTAATGGAGCATGCATTTATGTGGGGATAAAATGTTCGTTCTGTTTTCTAATGCAAGCATGTTTCAGAGATAGGAAGTTGCAGTTTTGATTAGTTCATTAAGTTGATAAACAATTGTTCAAAATTCTTTTCTCGGACATGTTAAGGAATAGCTTAGCTTTTAAAAGGTTTTATATCTGGGCTATTTCAACTGAGCCTTGAACCAGCAGATATTAACTGGCTGAACAATTGTTCATATTTAATATTTTTTTAATTAACTAAAGAACTGCTTGAAATGGTCATGTGTTGTCTATTCTAACTCAGCCACAAAGCAGAGTATATTAAATCACTAACAATTTTCCTATTCAAAGTCATTTTTTTTGTACTGCCAAAGAGCTGCTTCATTTTAAAAATGGTTTTCAATGTTATCTTGTGCAGCTGAGCCACAAATTGCCAGATGTTAAAGGACTAAACAACTGTTCAAATTTATTAACACTACTAAAAAATATATATATTTTTGTAAAACATTATTCAGTTTTTACAAGGGTCACAATGACAATAATGAGCAACAATTTTTAAAAAATTTTAATCTTTAATTTTTAGACAAACCAAGTACATAATTTTGATCTCTCAGGTTTTCTTGTTATAATTGATTAACAGTATGCTTCCAAGTGTTCCACCGAATTGTTGTTTTCATTTTGTGCACTAAAATGGAAAAACGCATGGAAACAACAAACTGGCAGAACATCTGCAAGTACACTACTATTACATCATCTTAATATATATACTTTGTCACTTTTCTACAAAGTCTCCATTTTTTTGCATGCATTTGTCAATCTTTCTGCAATTTTAAAAACAGTTTTACAATACAAGTCCGTTTCTATTTCCCAAAGACACTGGTGCACTGCTTGTCGAACATACTCTACCATCTAGTAGTGTTGGCTTCACATCTGTTCCTTAAGACAACCGAAAACTTGGTAGTCAGATATTGCAAAAGTCAGGTTGTAGGGGGGATGTGGAAGATTTTCCCACCCAAATGTTCTGATCTGCTATACAGTGATACAAGCAGTGTGAAGATCCATGTTGCCCTTTTCAAGGGAATTTATCACACAATACAAGATGGAGTTTCAAAAGTGTCTGTATATAGTGGATATATGGTCTATCCAGGTTCAAGAAAATCCTGGAGAAGCATGCTTATAACTTTTCCAGCAGATGGCACTGTCTTCATTTTCTTTTTTGATGGTGAATCAAAATGGTGCCATCCCATACTCTGGTACTTCGTTTCATCAAGTTTGCAGTGATGGAACCAGCTTTTGTTGCCTGGCATAATTCTCATCCAAAAATAATCATCTTCATTTTGAAACCTATCAGGGAGGTTTTGGGTGATGGTTCTTTTCTGAAGTTTTGGCTCTTTGGTCAACAAATGTGGGACACTATAGGTGCAAACTTTTCAATAAATTAAGTTTTGAGTCATTTCTTGCACTGCACTGTGTTATCCTGCAATGATTTCATTTACTGTGACATGCCTGTTTTCTTTAATGATCTCATCAACTCTTTCCTCACTGTGTTCCATGAAGGCAGTTTGAGGGTGACTGCTACTCGGCTCATCTTGAATACTCGTCTTTCCATCTCTGAAATGTTTCATTCACCTCTTTACACTGTTGGCACCTATGCAGACATCTCCATAGACACAATAAAGTGTGAAGTGAATTTCAACAGCACATATTCCCTCTTTAACAAGGAATTCAGTCACACCACACTACTGGAACGGAACACTGATGTTGGCCATTTTGGATGCACTGCCTGTGGTCAAGCAGCTGATGTTAATGATGTCACCATATGACAACATGTGATGTACAGTCTGTAGGTTACAAGCCTGCAGTCAGTTTTGTTACATTGTTGGAATTGAAATTTTAGAAATTGGTTGCTTATGGCTTTCAGTATGGCCCTCATAAAAGCTTTAAATGTTTCTATTTCTGTATGTGGAGTTTTTCTTTTCAATCAAATCTATTTATTAAAATAAACTGGTTAAACATTACTTGCACATCTTTTCACCCCTATCAATAAAAACCATTAATGAAAAGATCCAGCAGAGCCACACTTTTACAATAACCACTGTCTCACTGTATATATAAATTGTTCACTGTTACATCCTGTCAATAACCTCTCTTTTTAGAATATAGCATTGAGATTCCTGAGCATACTATGTTCTTTTAATTTTTTTGTCTATGCACAATAAAGTATTGTACCCAACACTTACTATCATGAATATTAAATACAACACAGCATCTCAGTGGCTGACCAAGGTGCAATAGGCAAAAGCACAAACTGTATACTGCTTCAGAAAAGTGTTGGTTGACACCAGTGTATGAGTCAACTAAGAGTTCACTCCTTACCATTTATGTGTGACCATTCAATAAAAATAAATGAGCAAGAGCAAGCAGCACATATTGGTATTACACAGTCCACTCTTACAGTGTGTGTTTTGCAGCACAATGATGTGGATCTGACTCCATGCTGTAAGCTTAAAAATCTCAATACCTCCCAACTGGACATGAGAACTCTTTCTACAACACACTGTTCATTACAGTCAGTGCTTTGTCCTTAATTTTGGTTAAATCCTTTGTTGCGTAACCAGGGGTTCTAGGTGACCCATCTCTTTCAGCCATATCCTATGCAACATTCTTAAAGAAAAAGACTGTTTCAGAAAGCCTTATTAGTTTCCTTGCCTTCTTGGTGTTGCTATCAACAATGCACTTTTTTTTTTAGGTACAGAAAGCAGTGAAAAAATAAAGCTCGTTAATGTTATATTTTATGCAAAAAGACAGTAATGTGTGTAGATTAGTAAGTCACACGATCAAGGCAAGTTTAAAAAGAAATCCCAACATCAGTGAAAAAAAATGTGCCCAGTTTTAAATACTTTTGAAAGAAAATTGTCTTTAACTTTACATGTCTCAAACTACTGAAGGTTTGGGATTGTAATTCTACATACAACCACCTCAACAGCAATTTTGGTGCATCTTTATGAATTTTGAGGGAAAAGGTCTATAATTGAAACTGAAAGTAGCTACAAAGAAGTCACAAGAAGACCAACAACACCAGATGACGTCATCTATTTGGAAGTTCAACAGCAGATGTATTTGTAATAGACCTATGCTGAATGAGTTTCATAATATACCTTTAAACTGCCTCAGACCAAGCACTTGTCTTTCATGACAAAAAAAATCCATCATAAGAATCAGAAATTAACTTTGTTCCTTCATAACTTCTTGTGTATCTATCTTCACAAGGGATAGAACAACAACAGCCACAAAAAGAACCCAAACAACTTTATTTCCTGAGTTGTTACATAATTAATTTTGGTGAAATTCATTAACTGCCTGAAGAGCATCAAAAGTTTTGACAAAATAATAAAAATTCTTGCTTTAACAAAAAAAAAACTTATCTGCATAATAACAAATGGTGTCTCTTCTCAAACTACACTCTTCTGAGAAGAGAAAAGAATAAAACAGTATCAGTTTGGGCTATAACACATGTGTTGTCTCCCAGAAAAATGCTCACTCGTAACACTTTTTGAGCAGACACCTTCTCATGATAAAACACAGTACTGTCCATTCTTTCTTGAGCTATTACTGATTATGTATGGGAAGCAAAGAAAGAAGGCCATGTCTTGGATATAGATTTCCATGAGGAGCATTCCAGAAGGATGAAGTTCCACTTCCACTGAAAAGTGCAGTTGCTTTCTCCTTAATTCAGAATATCAACTAATTTACAAGGAGCTTTAAGAAGTAAATGAATACTTGAATGTTTTGAGTACCTAAAATGACATTATAAATTGACATGTTTAGTAATAGTATATATTTCTATACAATCCTATACTGTGTACTGGTTCTACTACACTACAGTACTTTTTTACTGTGTAACACTGATGTTATAAGCATCCAAAATGAGAGCAAAAGGGGAGCGTGTGCCCCTCTTTGAATCTGTGGGTATTGGCTTTTGATTTTACAAAATTCTCTAAGATATAATGCTGTCGAGTCAATGGGAAATACTGTGACTTATAACTCTTGTTTTCTAACATGGCAGCAGTACATCTGTACATGCCTGTCAAGTCATCGGCAATCCCCACAAGGATGAAGGATGTCATCTCTTGTTGATACATAAGGAAATCATGACTGTAGTTAACCATTTGTCTGTGAACAATGACTAGTGATGGCTTGCTGATTGAACATGCAGTTTTAAACAGCAGAACAACTGTTGCAGAGTGTACACAACACGGCCATACTAAGGTACAGGTATGTACATCCCTATTTAATCTATGAACCCAATGCACCAGCTGTAAAACGAAGATACTATTTTCTGAACTACAACACAAAAGAAAGAAAGTGAAATTTCCATGTCAAAAATTGTCCTCTGCAGGGATTTGGAGTTTCTCACACCCAAAAAAGTAACACAGCACAGCATGCAGTCATAGAGCTATTAATTCTGCAGACCAGCTGTGCTGGCATAGCTGCACAATAAAGCTATTACTTGTGCTATACTGGAGAGACAAGAATTGTCTTGCTCAATCCAGTGGTGTTGAAATATTAATTGTACCAATTTGGAGTGGCTTTTGGAGATTTCACACCTCATTTAACTGTATACTGGCCCTAAGTTACACTTCATGCACCTTTCAAAATATATTTTGTTGAACATTACTTATGCAAGTATTTAAGAAATGTAAAATCTATCAGCATGATCAGATGTGAAGTTTTCTAGGCAAACAAAAAATTTATACCAAAGTTAATAAGCATTTTCTGAAGCTATTTCCATTTCCTGACTTCAAGAATTGTTAAAGAGGCAGTATTATTGGTTATTTTTGTTGATAGCAAGTAGTATTTTCTCAATCATTTGACTTTTATTCTACTTCATATTTCTACTTTCAGTTCGAACCTAACATTACCAGTACTGGAATGTACACAAATTCCTTTTGTGAATACAAAATTGTTCAGGCTTTCATGCCCACTTGTTGACAAACTGCCTATTGGCTTCTGTCTCGGGTTCGTCGGCTGACATTCATCTAATGATTTTACTGACGTTTTGCCAGCACGAGTGGCTGGCATTGTCAAAGCTTCACCCTCCATTGTCGATGGTGAACTGGAGACGAGCTCATGGCCACAGACTATATGTACCTGGCGCGCCAATGTCCGAGGGCTTCTCCGCGGTCATTTCCGGTGTGGTCATCCTTCCTCTTGCTACCTGCGACGGTCGTTCGCTGCAGTACGGAAAGCCAGGATCCGTTTACCTTAAGGCTTTCCTCTTTCTTGTTGAAGCTCTCTGAACAAGCTTGTGTGATAGTGCTTCTCTACAGCCAGAACTTCCATGTCGGCGAATTTTATCACATGGTCGGTCTCACTCAATGCGTGCTCTGCCACGGCTGATTTCTGCACCTGCCCCAACTTATGCTCTTTGATCCTGGTGTTAATTGATCGTCTAGTCATTCCGAAATAAACTTTTCCACATGTGCATGGTATACGGTATATTCCCAACATTCCAAGTGGGGTCCCTTCTCTCCTTCCCCGATCTAAGACACTCTTTGATCTTCCTTGTCGGTTTGAAAATTGTCTTCATGCCATGTTTGTGCAATATACGGCCGATTCTGTCTGTCACTCTGGGAATGTATGGCAGAAAGGCCGTACCTGACAATTCTTTTTGTGATTCCTTACTTTGCCGAGTGTTTGGCTCTGTTACACTTCCAATATAATTTGTCGAGTACCCATTGCTCCTCAGAACACTTCCCAAGCGTTGCATTTCTCGTCTGAGGTGCTGTGGCACACATATTCGTCTTCCTCTCATTATGAGCGTATTAATCATGCCGCTTTTCTGGCTTGGGTGGTGATTCGATAGTTTGTGCAGGTATCGGTCTGTGCGCGTCGGTTTTCGATACACGCTGTGTCCCAAGTTTTCACCGTCCCTTGTGACCAGCACATCTAGAAATGGCAGTTTCTTGTCCTTTTCTACTTCCATGGTAAATGTTATGTTGGCATGGAGGCTGTTCAAATGTCTTAGGAAGTCACCAAGATGTTCTCCATCATGGGTAGTCCTCTTAGTCCAGTGGTGGCCAACTGCTTCATGGAACAATTTGAAGCACAGGCACTGGACTTGTCGACTTGCAAACCTAAGGTGTAGTACAGGTACGTCGACGATACTTTCGTGGTGTGGAGCCATGGTGAAGAACAGCTCAGTGCCTTCCTAAGACATTTGAACAGCCTCCATGACAACATAACATTTACCATGAAAGTAGAAAAGGACAAGAAACTACCATTTCTAGATGTGCTGGTCACAAGGGACGGCAAAAACTTGGGACACAGCGTGTATCGAAAACCGACACACACGGACCGATACTTGCACAAACTATCAAACCACCACCCAAGCCAGAAAAGAGGCATGATCAATACGCTCGTAACGAGAGCAGGACGAATATGTGAGGCGCAGCACCTCAGACGTGAAATGCAACACTTGGAAAGTGTTCTGAGGAGCAATGGGTACTCCAAATTATATTAGAAGTGTAACAGAGCCAAACACTCAGCGAAGTAAGGAATCACAAAAAGAATTGTCAGGTACGGCCTTTCTGCCATACATTCCCAGAGTGACATACAGAATCGGCCGTATATTGCACAAACATGGCGTAACGATTTTCAAATCGACAAGGAAGATCAAAGAGTGTCTTAGATCGGTGAAGGAGAAAAGGGACCCACTTGCAATGTTGGGAATATACCGTATACCATGCACATGTGAGAAAGTTTATGTCAGAATGACTGGACGATCAATTAACACCAGGATCAATGAGCATAAGTGACATTGCAGGTTGGGGCAGGTGGAGAAATCGGCCATGGCAGAGCACGCACTGAGTGAGACTGACCACGTAATAAAAATCGCCGACACGGAAGTTCTGGCTGTGGTGAAGCACTATCACACACGCTTGTTCAGAGAAGCTGTAGAAATACACTCCTGGAAATTGAAATAAGAACACCGTGAATTCATTGTCCCAGGAAGGGGAAACTTTATTGACACATTCCTGGGGTCAGATACATCACATGATCACACTGACAGAACCACAGGCACATAGACACAGGCAACAGAGCATGCACAATGTCGGCACTAGTACAGTGTATATCCACCTTTCGCAGCAATGCAGGCTGCTATTCTCCCATGGAGACGATCGTACAGATGCTGGATGTAGTCCTGTGGAATGGCTTGCCATGCCATTTCCACCTGGCGCCTCAGTTGGACCAGCGTTCGTGCTGGACGTGCAGACCGCGTGAGACGACGCTTCATCCAGTCCCAAACATGCTCAATGGGGGACAGATCCGGAGATCTTGCTGGCCAGGGTAGTTGACTTACACCTTCTAGAGCACGTTGGGTGGCACGGGATACATGCGGACGTGCATTGTCCTGTTGGAACAGCAAGTTCCCTTGCCGGTCTAGGAATGGTAGAACGATGGGTTTGATGATGGTTTGGATGTACCGTGCACTATTCAGTGTCCCCTCGACGATCACCAGTGGTGCACAGCCAGTGTAGGAGATCGCTCCCCACACCATGATGCCGGGTGTTGGCCCTGTGTGCCTCGGTCGTATGCAGTCCTGATTGTGGCGCTCACCTGCACGGCGCCAAACATGCATACGACCATCATTGGCACCAAGGCAGAAGCGACTCTCATCGCTGAAGACGACACGTCTCCATTCGTCCCTCCATTCATGCCTGTCGCGACACCACTGGAGGCGGGCTGCACGATGTTGGGGCATGAGCAGAATACGGCCTAACGGTGTGCGGGACCGTAGCCCAGCTTCATGGAGACGGTTGCGAATAGTCCTCGCCGATACCCCAGGAGCAACAGTGTCCCTAATTTGCTGGGAAGTGGCAGTGCGGTCCCCTACGGCACTGCGTAGGATCCTACGGTCTTGGCGTGCATCCGTGCGTCGCTGCGGTCCGGTCCCAGGTCGACGGGCACGTGCACCTTCCGCCGACCACTGGCGACAACATCGATGTACTGTGGAGACCTCACGCCCCACGTGTTGAGCAATTCGGCGGTACGTCCACCCGGCCTCCCGCATGCCCACTATACGTCCTTGCTCAAAGTCCGTCAAATGCACATACGGTTCACGTCCACACTGTCGCGGCATGCTACCAGTGTTAAAGACTGCGATGGAGCTCCGTATGCCACGGCAAACTGGCTGACACTGACGGCGGCGGTGCACAAATGCTGCGCAGCTAGCGCCATTCGACGGCCAACACCGCGGTTCCTGGTGTGTCCGCTGTGCCGTACGTGTGATCATTGCTTGTACAGCCCTCGCGCAGTGTCCGGAGCAAGTATGGTGGGTCTGACACACCGGTGTCAATGTGTTCCTTTTTTCCATTTCCAGGAGTGTACAAAAACACGTGAACAGTTTCAATAAGAAAGAGGAAAGCGTTAAAGTAAACGGATCCTGGCTTCCTGTTCAGCAGTGAAAGACCGTCACAGGTAGCAAGAGGAGAACCGCACCGGAAATGACTGCGGAGAAGCCCTGATGTTGGCGCGCCAGGTACATATAGTCTGCGGGCATGAGCTCAGCGCCAGTTCACCACCGGCAATGGAGGGTGAAGCTTTGACAATGCCAGCCACTCTTGCTGGCAAAAGTCAGTAAAATCATTAGATGAACATCAGCCAAAGAACCCGAGACAGAAGCCAATACACAGTTTGTCTTTTGTGAATGTTTTCTAGCTTTGTAGCATTAGTTCGTAATTCATTAGGTACTCTGAATTTACGTTCTCATATGATTAATTTCCAATAGCAGAATAAAAAATGTAGTATCTGTAGTCAGATTAATAACATCAAAAGAATACTACTGAAATTTGTTTGACGTTTCATTAGCAAAATAATCTATCATAATCCTTTTGCAGTTGGCCATTTTGACAGGTAAGTGCTAAAAATGTGATACATTTTTATACTGTCAGGCTATGTTCTATTTAAATTGTGATGTATCATGCTATATTCCATAGTTTTAATATGAAAAACTACCACTTACCTACAAAAGTTTGTTGTTTATTATAGTATACTCAGATTGTCATATTCTTTCACTTTAACTTGTTTGTGAGTGATCAAATAAAAAGTTGTTTGTAGAAAGTAATAAACATTTGGTTTTGTTTCCTTATAATTAACACTACACTTCATTTAAAGAAGGCACATTAATGCCCATTGGAGAGAAGAAAGTTCAAAGTTTTGATACAGCTGCACTGTTTGTTTGTAGCAACATGGTGACTATATCACAAGAGAAATCATTTGTGGGTTGGAATTTGTGGGAGGTCAATCCACTGTTCAAGTGCAATGCGTATTCCATCATTGATTCAGCAAGACACTGTCTCTGCACAAGTAGATTTAGACTGGCATTAAAAAATCTTCGAAATTGGTTGTATTTGCAATGGGGACAAGCACAGGCAGCCACACACCTCTGACAAAAACGTCATGCATATCCGAGATGTATTCATGTGGAGCCCTCAGAAGTCCACAAGATGGGCAGGCCAGGAACTTCAGCTACTCTTCAGTATCTGAGAAAATGATTTGTTGAAGCAGTCAATTCAATAAACAGGGACCTGGTTCATGTATGGAATGAAATGGACTACCCTTTCAATGTTTCTCGAGTAATGCATGATGCTCTTGTTGAGTGTATGGAATAGTGTCTGTGCAAACATGAAACTTTGAACCTTCCTCTATACAGTGACAGGCACAGTGTGCTTCTATCTTTCAAAGCTTGTCTGTAATAAACAACCTGTTCTTTATTTTTGAACCACCGAGTATTACCTAGAGAGACAACAATTATAATAATTGGACAGTACATTACAGTCTGTCTGATGTCTGCAGTTCTGTATCACCTAACATTTGTATTTAAGAAATGTGATGCCTTGTTACACCTTGTACAAATAATTCTTGAGCTGCTTCTTATTCACTTGTAAACAAACACAGTCTTTACTCTTTCTTGTCTAGAAGTTTTCCCAGACCTGGAGAAACACTTGGCTCAACTTGGATCAGCACATGCATTTTTTCTTTTAACCATTCAGCTAACAAGCTTCAATTTCCAACAGAGTAAACAAATATCAGGAATCATTTTTTTCTTCCTTTATTGTGCTCTTCGTAAAATATATATGAGTTCAACACTATTCTTGACATAATGCTGAATGCTACTTTTTACAGTAATGCAGAGTTCTCTCATCCAAACAGGAATACATTATCATTTCATGTGTGTGTGTGTTCCACCCATGTACTGGTTGCATTTGTATATTATTTCTGATTTCTTTCCTATTTTGTTTTTATGTTGGACTTCAATATCACCTGCACCAATTTGTAATGTTTCGAGAATTTCCGCATAAATTCTAGAACCACTCGGCCTTCGACCGTCCTCAACACACAATATTTTATATATAATTGTGAGAGAGCCTATCTACAGCTGGTTGCCTGTCTGTGTGTGCAGGTCCGAAGTGTGTAGTAAGAAGACTGTAGACACGGCGGCCGAACAACACCAACAAATGTTTGCTGGTCATGCCATGCAGTTTAATGAAAGAATACAGCAGACGCAAGGAACTTCTGTGTTTTTCCATACTGTTTTATAACTTTGACTATTGTAGTGAAAAAAAAAAGGAAGAACAGTTGAAATATTGTTAAATGGATGCTTGTCTTGGACTTGGAGAGGATAAGACATGTATTCAGATTCAGGATGAGAATGGACTTGGTTTTTAAGCCAACTTTCTCTTATGTGTAAGTGAACTTTGTTTCTAACTTTTGGAAATGCGAGGAGCCTTACTTGACAGTGTTTGTTTATGTGGAGAATGAGATTTGTAAAAGTTTTGATGTTTGAATATACATTGTTAAGTGAAGTAAAAGAAAGTTATCCCTGATGTTTCCTTCAAAGATGTCCAATGCAGTTTTGGATGAAACGTCAGGGATAGAAGAATTCCATGGACCACGGCCATACAACTCGGAAGAATTCTCAGCAGCTGAAATATCCGGTCATGAAAGCCTTCATTGTATAATCTCCTGTAAGTTGTATCGTTAAAGAAGTGGGAGTTTACACACATACTTCACCACTTTTAAGTCGTCCAAAGCATTAAAACCTGGAAACCTGTGTGAAAGGACAGAAGAAAACAGGAATTTTGAGACAAAAATGAGATAAGAAGATATTATGTGTTGCCACAGCATCCAAGTATAACAAGACGAGAGAACCATTACGAGAAACTGGATTAAGCCTAAAAATCAAGTGGAGAAAATTAATAAATGCAACAAAAGGGAAGACGTAAGAAAGTCATAATACTAAAAGAAAAGAGAGAAGATCTCTACGTATCAGACTAAGAAGAGATGAGCTGAGAACAATTCAACTAAGAAGATCTGGTGTGGGGAGTAGACAGCTCTCATTCGCATCGTGAGGACGCAGATGCAGAAAACAACATCTGACGCCGCCGGCACCAGTTGCTGTTCATTGGTGCTGACCTGCTTCCACATCCACTCATCGATGTCAATGTGGAAATCTACATCTGACACCACCAGCACCAGTTGTTGCTCACTGGTGCCGATTCCACATCCGCTCACCGACACAGCCTAAACTCTATGCCAGGTGAGCATAAAACAGTACTTTATTGTTGGAGTGTAAAGTTGAATAAACTGTGGAGTGAATTGTATTAGTGTATTTATTATACTTAGAGTAAAGTTTTTAAATGCTTACTAGACATAAAGCTCATAAGAATATGGATAACGTGCAACAAGTAGAAAAACTCAAGAACCCGCTTTGGCTATGAGAATCAGTAGAGAAATGCCAGATTGGACTGAGTTAGCACATTTAATCAAAGCACAAAGTGCAGCTTCAAATGCTCAAATGGCTTCTTTAAGAAACGAATTAAATGCTCAGAATGAGGTTTTTAAAGCTCAGAGTCTGCAGTCAAATGCACAGAATGAGACTTTAAGGAAAGAATTAGGCTTAATAAGTTCTCATTCAAATGATACACTAGAAGCTCAGAGTTTACAATTAAATGAAACTTTAAATTCTAGATTAAATGCTCAGAATGAAACTCTAAGGAAAGATATAGGTTTGCTATATTCTAGTTTAAATGCTCAAAGTGAAGTTCCAAATGACCAGTGTGAATCCTTGAATAGTCAAGCAACAAATGTAGGTTTACTAAAGAAATAGGTTTGGTACATTCCAGTTTAAATGCTCCAAGTGAAGTTCCAAATAACCAGAGTGAAACCTTGAATAGTCAAGCATCAAATATAGGTTTACTAAATACTGAATTTGACAAACTAAATAGTAAAGTTGAAAATTTTAAATTAGATTTAAACAAAGTATTAACGAGTTCTTTGAACATTCATGTACACCAACTGTTCCCTGACTTTAGTAACAAGCAGAACGATACTTTCCACAAGCAGAATGATACTTTCCAAGATTTAGCAAAAAGGTTAGGATTTGATATTGAAGATGAATGTAATAATGTGTAATCTGAACTTAGTGGAAAGTTAGGATCATTTGAAAATGTATGTAACGTTAAGTTTGATGCTGTAAAACAGAGACTGCATACCTTAATAGGGAGCTTCGATAAGAATAGCGAATTAATACAAATAATCCAATGACAAATTACAGGTATTAATACATGAATAGAAAATATAGAAAGAAGTTTCCAAGAGAGGATAGCTAACTCTGATACAGTTAATATAAGTAGTTTGGAGGAACAATTTGAAGGGATTATAAATCAAAAAGTCACTGAGAGAATAACATCCAGGAATATGTCGCCTATTGTTTCTTCCAAACTTTCAGATACCCGGAAGGTTGTAGATGACTTGTGGAAAGAATTTAAACTTATCCAGGATAAAATAAATAAGAGGGTGACTTCTCCTAACGTTGTACTGACTAGTGAAGTGATGACTGATCTACAATGAGAGGCCAATTCAGGATTATCCAGGCAATTCCCTAAGTTTAAGTCGGGAGGGGATGTACACCCAACACATTTTTTGAAAAAATTTAACCAGGCCTTGCCAAAGAACTAGAGAGATTCAAAAAAGATTGAATTTGTCATGGGGTACCTTTTAGGGGAAGCCTCAGAATATGGTACTGTAAATGAGAATGTTTCTTCATGGGGAGATTTCCATAAGAAATTTAAGGAGAAATATTGGTCTGCTAGTGAGCAGGAGAAACTAATATCAGATTTGTGGGACCCAAAATACTACAATAATACTTGGGGTACCATGAGGGAATATTTTGACTGAAATCTAACATGGGTGAAGTATTTACGAGTAGATAAGCCAATTGAGGAAGAGTGGTTAGTTTGAACTTTAATTAGACAATTACCCATCTATGCAAGAAAAGACATCTTGTGTAGGAGGGGGGGGGGGGGCTGGAATTCAAAAAGCATGAAGTCAACATCACGAAAGTACACCAGCATAATAAGCAGAACTGCAATGACCATTATCAAAAGAAGCATCCACCTTCGAATCTAGGTCCAGTAACTTCATAGGAATTTGTACCAAGTAATACTAGAACCCAGAATGTTAGTGTAATATCCCGATTTGGTAACCAACCAGTAGTTATTCATAATGACGAAAACATGATGCGATTTGGATCCAGGGCCGGGGCCTAGGTCATAGAGATACAATAGGAGGCCTGGTTCATGACAAATATGTTAATTTCATGCACAAAATACCTACAAAAGAATGGTTACTGCTAGAAGAGCAAAACTTAGTTATCAGTAATCCTGGGACCATGGAGACTTCTGAAGTTAACATATTTATAAACTCAGGGAGTGAAGTATCACTCATATGTAGCACATTCCTTATAACTCACTACAGACTAAACAACACTACCGCTGAAACTTCCTGGCAGATTAAAACTGTGTGCCCGACCGAGACTCGAACTCGGCACTTTGCCTTTCGCGGGCAAGTGCTCTACCAGTTCGAGTCTCGGTCGGGCACACAGTTTTAATCTGCCAGGAAGTTTCATATCAGCGCACACTCCGCTGCAGAGTGAAAGTCTCATTCTGGAAACATCCCCCAGGCTGTGGCTAAGCCATGTCTCCGCAATATCCTTTCTTTCAGGAGTGCTAGTTCTGCAAGGTTCGCAGGAGAGCTTCTGTTAAGTTTGGAAGGTAGGAGATGAGGTACTGGCAGAAGTAAAGCTGTGAGTACCGGGCGTGAGTCATGCTTCGGTAGCTCAGATGGTAGAGCACTTGCCCGCGAAAGGCAAAGTCCCGAGTTCGAGTCTCGGTCGGGCACACAGTTTTAATCTGCCAGGAAGTTTCATATCAGTGCACACTCCGCTGCAGAGTGAAAGTCTCATTCTGGGAACACTACCGCTGTTACCAGTAACTGGAGTTTACATAGTTGGTAGAACAGGAATGAAAATTAAAGCTGGGAAACATGAAACTCAAGTGAACTGTAGTGTTGGAAATATTTTATTTTGTCTAACACTGTTAATAGTAGAGAATATAAACTGAGATGTATTGTTTGGTTTAGACTGGCTATTAGAATTTAAAGTCATCTTAAATTTTGAGGAAAATCTTCTATGTTTTGGAAAAGGGGACAGTAGATACTGGATACCATTTGTGACAGACAACTATATTGATAAACAAACAACTGAATATCAATGTCTGTGATTAACAGCTACAGCACAATTGTCACCAGAGATTGATAGTGTAGATCATGTATCACATCAAGCTGACATACAAGATGAAGTAAACAAGTCTATAATATTAACCAGTGAACAAAAACAAGATTTACATAAAATTCTAATGGAATATAAATTAGTATTATCTGATAGTCTGGGTAATATCTGCAACTATGTAAGTTTAAGATCAAAGATGACTCTCCATTCTTCTGTAAGCCATATCCAATACCAGTAAGTTTGAAAGAAGCAGTTATGGAGGAAATAAATAAAATGATTGATAACAATATAATAGAATGTAGCTCCAGCATCATGAATAACCCTTTGGTCGTGGTGAAAAAAGCTACAGGTGGGGTATGATTAGTGTTAGACGCACGGACACTGAATAAGCAGAAAGTGACAGACCCATTAACATTGATGAATTGTTATCCGAATTTGAGAAAGCAAGGGTTTTTAGCACGATGGACCTGACTGCGGGATATTGGCAAATTAGGTTACATCCAGAATCAAAATGTATATAGCATTCTAATTTGATGGTAAATCATATTATTACAATGTATTGCCATTCGGACTTAATATTTCTGTATCCGTATTTACACCTGCACTAGATAAAGCATTGGGGGGAGATTTATTGAATGATTTAATAATATATGTAGACAATATCCTAATAATATCAGCTACTTAGGCAGAACATTGTCTCACCTTATGCAGAACTCTGAAAAAATTTAAAGAGAAAGGTATTAGGGTGAAACTGTCTAAATCATACTTTGCACACCAAGAGCTTAAGTTTTTAGGTCATATAGTAGGGGTGCAGGGAATTAAACCAGACCCTGAGTGCATTAAAGCTATTAAAGTGTGTCCACACCCAAGAAATGTAAGACAGTTGAAGGGATTTATAGGAATGGCCGGATACTGCCGAGGGTATATACAAGGGCACAAATTAAATTACTTGAAAATTTTACATTTATTAAGGAAGGGAGTACTGTGGATTTGGGATCAAGAAGCAAATGATGCATTTGAAAAGGTCAAAAGTGCGCTTGTTCAATCACCCATATTACATCATCCGGTTATGGGTGAACTGTTCAAAATTTCATTGGACGCGTCTGATTATGGTATTGCTGCAGGACTTTACCAAGGCGAGTGGGGTCTAAATAGTGTAGAACACTGAACCATAGCTTTTGCTAGCCGTAGTCTAAATAAGCATCAATTGAATTACATGGCTACTTAAAAAGAACTATTAGTGATTGTATGGAGTATCCAAAAATTTCAAACACTAGTATGTGGGTTAGAAATCCATATTTATATGGATCATCAAGCTCTATCCTTTCTAACGAGCAGTCGATTGTTACACAGTAGATTAATGCGATGGATGCTTTTCCAGCAGGAATATGATATTAGGATACAATATGTAAAACGCTCCAAGAATAAAGTACCAGGTGCTTTGTCTAGGTTACCCATAGGAATGGAAGAATTAAAATTTATGGAAGGACCAGGCATTACTTTTGCAATTAATTTTGTCAGATCATCAGGGTACGAGACATGGCTCAAAGAATAACACAAAATATCCATCATGATCCCTATTTTACAGAAATGTTTTCTGCGTGTGTCTGAAATTCTTTACTTCCTAATCAAGTGGGAAAATGGAAAATTATGGGTCATAATTTATTTTGGAGAGACAGCGTAAAATTACAACATTGGTGTTCCAAAAGGAAAGGGAGAAATGTCATACATTTTGGTAATCACAGAGTGTTGGTCAACGTACATTAAACTATATCCAATCAAAAGGGCAAATACGCAAACAGTTATATACTGTTTGCAACAATACTTTCTGGGGGTAGGTAAAATGAAAAGGTTTCTCTCCGATAATGGTCCACAGTTTGTGAGTAATGAATTTAAAGAATTTCTACCGTGGGAAGGTATTTGTCAAGTGTTAATATCCAGCTATAACCCATCCTCGAATCCGTGTGAACGAGTAATGAAGGAAATTGGAAAACTATGCCATGCCTACTGCCATGAAAAACATACTTTATGGGCAACGAAAATTAAAGGCTATGAACTTATTCTAAATGAATTACCACATTTGTTGACAGGGTTGACATCTTTAGAAGTAATAGGCAAACATTTGCTAGGTGAACCTCTAATTAGATGTTTCAATTGGCCTGAACAACCTACTGTTGATCACCAACTGAGTCACGAAATAGTTTCTAAGAATTTAGTAGAAAAAGCACAACAAAGAGTGAGTAAACATAATGAAAAAGCTATTGAACCTCAATCTAAGGTCGATGACCTAGTTCTTGTAAAACAACATCTTCAAAGCTCTGCCCTGAAGAAAGACACACATCAGTTTTTCCAAAAATATGAAGTGAATACCAAGTGAGCACGGTAATCCATCTCAAGACATTATTTTTAGTGGATCCTACAACTGGATCAAAAAAGGGAAAGTATAATGCAAAGGACGTTAAGTTCTGAGTTAACAGGTGGAGTGACGATCATCGGGTCTTGAGTTGTTTTCGATGTTTCTTCTGTAATAATTTTCCTGCAGCAAATTCCGTCAAATTCTTAAATTATTCTATCATCCCCCACTTAGAGGTACTGGAAAAAACCATATCAGTTAGAATTTGTGATTGCATATTCAAAGATAGCTCCTGGAAAGAGATTTCCTTCTTCTAGTCAGTTAGACTACTAACAACCTCTAACTCCCTATACAATCTCTTGTTGAACAACAGAAGAATCTGCATAAGTGCTTCTGGTAGTACTCTTGTGTACTCTGCAAGAGCACACCTGAGGTAGGAATTTGCACAGTGCATTCGCACCTACCTGTCCCCAATCCGGACTTGTCCCGACTTTGCTCGGCTGCAGCATGAGGCGGAAATTTGCACACATGTTGTCTCCGAATTCCGTCATTTGGCACAGCCTTGGGAAAAGGTATATTAGGTGCACCTGGTCAGCTCTTATCTCCCTCAGTTTTGACCAGCGCAGTCTCCACATATGATTAGGTCACATTTTTGCTTGGATCGTGGTTTCGACCGGTGCAGTCTCCACATACAATTAGGTCATATTTTTGTTTGGAATGATCTTAGTATGTAATCTCTTCACCAGTATCTTTGCAAACCTACATGTAGAGGTCTGGGTGAAACCAACGTCATCAATTTTGTATATTGTGATGATATGAGGTGACATTACAATGACCTCAACAATGGTTTTCGTGAAGGCTGCCTGGTGATCAATTCCTTTGTCAAGTAATTTCTGAAGTCATGGGAATACTATTCTCATGCTGAATGTAATACAGTCAACCCAGCTTTTGCCCTTTTGCTCTACGCGAAGTTTCTGTCCTCGCTGGGCTGACCTTAGGACACCTGTGTTATTCTTTGACAGATGTACCGCCATAATCGGGCCAGCGTTTCAGTTTATATTTCTGGATGCATATTTTTCTTAGTGAACTGAAGGAAATATTAAGTTAGCACAACATATAATATTGGATGACCAATTAAACAACTGTGATAACATAGCAGCCGGCCGGAGTGGCCGAGCGGTTAAAGGCGCTACAGTCTGGAACCGCACGACCGCTACGGTCGCAGGTTCGAATCCTGCCTCGGGCATGGATGTGTGTGATGTCCTTAGGTTAGTTAGGTTTAAGTAGTTCTAAGTTCTAGGGGACTTATGACCACAGCAGTTGAGTCCCATAGTGCTCAGAGCCATTTGAACCATAACATAGTATATAGATTTTCTACTTTGTATAGGAAATACCTTTTATGATATGTGATGTAGATGGGAGGGTTTGTATCAGTTTTGAAAGGGGTGGGTATTGGGGATAAAAGCATGGTTTATGAAAACACATAAATCATGACTAACACGAGACACACACCACACCTTTCAGACGACTCTTACAAACAAGTGTGCCTGATTCTTCACCATTTGCCATTTCCATAGGGTTGCTAAAATTTCCTTTGGGGACCTCAAGGGTGAAGGTGGGAAAGTCCATTCTGTAGGAGACGATTTAATACCAAACTTCCTCCGGCTTCTCACTCAAGTACTTGCAAGATAGGGATCGTGGGGAAGGGGGGGTGGGAAGGGTTTCTGGTCTTTGGGGCTATCTTCTTTCTCTTCTTTGATCTTAGCAACCATATCTATTTATTTCCTTTCTTACTTCTCATTTGAGGACCTATGTATTTTTCCCTCTTTCCATATCATCTACTTCTATCACAGAAGTCCTTCCCAGTTTCTGTGGTTTCCAGTAATCTACATCTTATCTTCGATAAGAAGGCTGAAGAATCAGACTACACAAACACAAATTTTCATACACACAAAGAGAGATGGATACACAAACAATGAGGTAACAGATTAGAAAGATGTGAGAACCGCCAAGTGTTGTAGGGGAAAAGATATGCGTACATCGGGAAATATGCACACAACTTTTTTTATGACGGTTCTTCATTGCCTATTTATACACTACTGGATGTTAAAATTGCTACACCACGAAGATGATGTGCTACAGACGCGAAATTTAACCGACAGGAAGAAGATGCTGTGATATGCAAATAATTAGCTTTTCAGAACATTCACACAAGGTTGGTGCCAGTGGCGACACCTACAACGTGCTGACATGAGGAAAGTTTCCAACCGATTTCTCATACACAAACAGCAGTTGACCGGCGTTGCCTGGTGAAACGTTGTTGTGATGCCTTGTCTAAGGACCATCATGTTTCCGACTTTGATAAAGGTTGGATTGTAGCCTATCGCGATTGCAGTTTATCGTATCGCGACATTGCTGCTCGCGTTGGTCGAGATCCAATGACTGTTAGCAGAATATTGAATCGGTGGGTTCAGGAGGGTAATACGGAACACCGTGCTGGATCCCAACGGCCTCGTATCACTAGCAGTCGAGATGACAGGCATCTTATCCGCATGGCTGTAACGGATCATGCAGCCACGTCTTGATCGCTGAGTCAACAGATGGGGACGTTTGCAAGACAACAACCATCTGCATGAACAGTTCGACGACGTTTGCAGCAGCGTGGACTGTCAGCTCGGAGACCATGGCTGCGGTTACCCTTGACTCTGCATCACAGACAGGAGCGCGTGCGATGGTGTACTCAACGACGAACCTGGGTGCACAAATGGCAAAACGTCATTTTTTCGGATGAATCCAGGTTCTGTTTACAGCATCATGATGGTCACATCCGTGTTTGGCGACATCGCGGTGAACGCACATTGGAAGCGTGTATTCGTCATCGCCATACTGGGGTATCACCTGGCGTGATGGTATGGGGTGCCATTGGCTACACGTCTTGGTTACCTCTTGTTCACGTTGATGGCACTTTGAAGAGTGGACGTTACATTTCAGATGTGTTTCGACCCGTGGCCCTACCCGTCATTCGATACCTGCGAAACCCTACATTTCAGCAGGATAATGCACGACTGCATGTTGCAGGTCCTGTACAGGCCTTTCTGGATACAGAAAATGTTCTACTGCTGCCCTGGCCAGCACATTCTCCAGATCTCACACCAATTGAAAAGTCTGGTCAATGGTGGTTGAACAACTTGCTCATCACAATATGCCAGTCACTACTCTTGATGAACTGTGGTATAGCGTTGAAGCTGCATGGTCAGCTGTACCTGTACACGCCATCCAAGCTCTGTTTGACTCAATGCCCAGGCGTATCAAGGCCGTTATTACGGCCAGAGGTGGTTGTCCTAGGTACTGATTTCTCAGGATCTATGCACCGAAATTGCGTGAAAATGTAATCACATGTCAGTTCTAGTATAATATATTTGTCCAATGAATACCCGTTTATCATCTGCATTTCTTCTTGGTGTAACACTTTTAATGGCCAGTAGTGTATAAAAAAAACTATAATACACACACACACACACACACACACACACACACACACACACACACACACAAACACACGAACTTTGACAATTCCATATTATATACATAAAAAAGTGACAATTTCACATCAAGCGAGTATAAATAAGAAAGAAAGCATGAGTAATGAAAGAGAATGCCAGCAAGATTGAAGTACTAAAGTACTCATGATGTTTATTTAAGGAAAGTCAGTGTAGCGAATACTCTGATAAATTGAGGAGTTGGAGGCTAGTGGGACTTGAATAGGGTATGTAAACATATTACCTACTGAATAGTTTATAGACATGGAATCTAATAAGTGTATGGAAGTTGAAAAATAGAGGAGGACTCCAGGGATTAGATGAAGTATTAAGAAGTAAATGTGAAGTATAGAATAGAAAATATTTAATTATAGTATACATAGGAATGTATACCTGTGTTAATGAACCATGAGGCCTACTCAGAAAGAATAAGGGGGGAGTACCTGGCATTTACTGAATATAAAGGGCATGCATACCTGTTGTCTAATGAATAGGGATGTTGTATAAAAGGGTGTACCTACCAGAATAGAGAGAAGAAGTGCACTCATATGGTCAACCCAGAGGCAAGGTATAGGTACTGATCCTAGGGGAAAAGGACAGTATCATGACAGTAGTCACACATTTTTTAAGTATTATTCTGGTAAGTTTGAATTCTATACACAACGAGCATTATTATGTGCTATGTAAGTTTACAAGTGTCAGAAGAAACACTTTCATGTTACCCAGCTTTCCTCCAAACTACATAAAATATTAGAAGTAATACATACTTAGGAAAGGTAATATTGAAGATGAGATTATTCAAGTGTCACAAACACTTGTTCTTTACAATTGAAAATAAAAATAAAGTCTCACATTTCCTAAATACTAGTAAGGCTCACTGGATCACTAATGAATACTCAGGTATTGATATCAAAGAATCACTCAATGTATTCTGTTAAAATGTGAACTGTTATTAGGTGTGATATTAACGTACATGATGATTATGTATAAAATATCGCGTGTTTGATCTGAGGAGGGGGATATATAATGTTTTGAGAATGCCATGTAAATTCTAGAACCACTCAACCTTCGACCATCTCAAACACACGATATTTTAAATATGAATGTGAGAGAGCCTATTTACTGCAGATTGCCTAACTGTGTGTGCAGGTCCGAAGTGTGTAGTAAGAAGACTGTAGACACAGCGGTCAAATGGCACTGACAAGTGTTTGCTGGTCGCACCATGGAAGTTTAATGAAAGAACACGGCAAACTCAAGGAGCTTCTGGGTTACTCCATACTGTTTTATAACTTTGACTATTGTAGTGAAAAAAGGAAGAACAATTGAAATATTGTTAAATGGATGCTTGTCTTAGACTTGGAGAGGATCAGACATGTATTCAGATTCAGGATGAGAATGGACTTGGTTTTAAAGCCAACTTTCTCTTATGTGTAAGTGGACTTTGTTTCTAACCTTTGGATACACAGGGAGACTTACTTGACAGTGTTTGTTTATGTGGAGAATGAGATTTGTAAAAGTTTTGATGTCTGAATATACGAGGGTCACTCCAAAAGAAATGCATACTATTTTTTTTTTTAATCTATCTTTTATTCTACATGTTTGAAAGTTTTACAGTGTGTAGATACATCCTTTAGGGACAATATTTTCATTTCTCCACATAACTTCCATCCCCTCGGAACTGCCTTACGCCATTTTGGAACCAGCGCCTGTATATCAGCATGGTAAAATTCTGGGCCAACCTGTTGGAGCCACTGTTTGGCAGTGTGCACAAGGGAGTCATCATCTTCAAACCTTGTTCCACAAAGAGAGTCTTTCAGTTTCCCAAAGAGATGATAGTCACATGGAGCCAGATCAGGACTGTAAGGCAGGTGTTTCAGTGTTATCCATCCAAGTTTTGTGATCACTTCCATGGTTTTTTGACTGACATGTGGCCGTGCATTGTCGTGTAACAGCAAAACATCCTACTTTTGCCAATGTGCTCGAACACGACACAGTCGAGCTTGACGTTTCTTCAGTGTCGTCACATATGCATCAGAATTTATGGTGGTTCCACTTGGCATGATGTCCACAAGCAAGAGTCCTTCAGAATCGAAAAACATCGTAGTCATAACTTTTCCAGCGCGACAATTTGTTCACTGTGATGCGTCTGTCAGCAGTCACCAATTTGTTAACTCTCTGCGCATTATCTGGAGTGTGTGCAGCACGAGGCCTGTCACTGCAAGGACAATCCTCAATATTGCCATGCCTGCTTTCATCACATAACCTGCTTGCCCACCGACTAACTGTACTGCGATCGACAGCAGCATCTCCATACACCTTTTTCAACCTCTTGTGGATGTTTCCCACTGACTCGTTTTCACAGCACAGGAATTCTATGACAGCATGTTGCTTCTGATGAACATCAAGTGTAGCAGCCATCTTGAAGACATGCTGTGATGGTGCCACTCATGGGAACAGGTTGAACTAAGTTTGAAAACAAGAGGGAAGGATGTATCTATACACAGTAAAACTTTCACACATGCAGAATGAAAACTGTATTTTTACAAAAATAGTGTGCATTTCTTTTGGAGTGACCCCATGTACATCAGTAAGTGAAGCAAAAGAAACTGCATACGTATGCTTATTTTTTGTTATAAGTAGAAAGAGTCTTGAGAAATTCCAGTTCCTAGCAAATATACTTCGGAGAAGAAGAGAAAAGGAGGTTGCAGAAGCAAGCTAACCAGCAAGGAAAGTCAGCTGACAATCTCAAGTAAGTTGTATCGTTGAAGAAGTGGGAGTTTACACACATCTTTCACCACTAAGTCATCCAAAGCGTTAGAAACTTTATTAGACAATAAGAAGTGTTCACTGAAGTTTTTTCTCTTCGTATTTACACACTAGTACTGTACCTGAAATGATGTACATCTTTCCCCTAACTCTAAAGTTCTCTTTAAATTGGTCTTAAAAAAAATTCCTTTTTTCCTTACAGTGTCAGTAAAGTGGATACCTAATTTGAATAGGCTTTTTACAACTGGTACACTTATAAAGTTGCGTATTTTGAAAATGTGATAACCATTATTCAAATAATTACCCACATGCAGGAATTTCTGATCAACACAGTATCTTACGTACTCTTGCAATTTCATTTTTATCTTGTTGGGTTTTAGCACCTTTGTAAGGATAATATGCAAGGCAACAGCATGTTACTGAGTCACAAAGCATCCAGAATTTAAGTACCCAGTGGTGGTGGTGGTTTCTTTTTTTGCAAGTGTGACATTTAGTACAAACTGGCCTTCCATCAATGATAAGCTGTTCATATGTAATGATGTCTGAATATATCATCAGCTCATCAGCATAATCAACCAATTGCTGGTATGCGGGGCGGGACAAAAAGAAAAGATTATAAAAAATTTATTCATGAACCTTTTCACAAAATTCCTTCACACACCTTCAAAGTACTCTCCACTGAATGATGCATTTGACAAGTCCCCCCCCCCCCCCTCCCCCTCAACAATCGCCATTTGAAAAGCTGTTTTTACTGCCTCCACATCATCATAACACTTCTCTTTTAGCACTTTTTTCATTCACTGGAATAGGAAAAAGTCACATGGGGCTAGGTCTGGCTAATATGGAGGTTGGGGACTGACAAATTTAGCAGCAACACATCTCATGTGCAAATCCTCACATAAAATCTGCTGGCATGAGCTCCAACTCAGGCGTCTCAGTTGAAATTTGGCCAATTGTCAAATGATGATCTTCATTGACTTTTTGGCTGATTTTTTCAACATTTTGCTCACTTTGTGACTTTGCAGCACATCCAGGATGAGGTTGGTCTTCAGCACTCATCTCACCACATAAAAAGTGCCCAAACCAGTCAGAAACTTGTGTGTGGCTCATAGCATCCTCCTGTAAAGCCTCTCGAAGCATTTAGTGGGTCTCTGTTGCTGATTTTTAAGCAGGGAACAAAATTGCACACACTCTCTTTGTTATTTAAAGTTGCTATAATGACTTTGCAAGATCAAACCGAAAACAGCCACAGAAATACAACACTACACTCACATGTTTATCTACACACTGATGCCATCTGCACAGTTGTTTCATGGAGGTCTCTATTAACTCTCTCTAGTGGGAGAAATCTGTAACGAATGGCAGTGCCCTCTCAGTCTTGTTTTTTTGGGTCCTCCCTGGTATGATACATGGATTGTAATCAGGATGATCTGGTCCTGGGCACTTCTTGCTATCAACAAGATAACAGAGTTTAGTATGATGCCTAAATCACTGAGCAGAATACATTTTGCAAAACCACAGAAAGCCCAAGATAGTTTATTTCTTCAATAAGAGAGTACTGTAGGTCTTTAGTTAATTCCATTATCAGCAAGTATGCTATAAAACCTCTTGCCTCAGTTGTTGTGACATTCCTCCATTTTTTTATATGGGCTGGACAAAGTAGCTGCATATTAGATATAAATCACTTAGATGAGCGATTTTTTTTGGTGACAAACAGCTGAAGTAGCATTGCAGTGAAAAATAAACTGAAATATTCAATTGCAGAAGGTCCCAATGGTAGCATATGCCAGCTCATGAAATGGAAGTTGTACTGACTGTAGTGTTTCAGGGGCAATCACTTCTTCAGTGTAATGTTCATCTTCCATTTTGTCTTCATTTTCATTCTGTATATTAACAAGAGCATCACTGCCACTTTCTGAAGTGGTACTATTTTCACTACAGTACATTTTATCACCAGATATTTTCAATAACTTGAATTTCACCATAAGTAAGTCCTCTTATTTGGGCCAGGCATTGGACTCATTAAAAAAAAAAAAAAAAACACATGGAACAAACAATATTAAATAACAATACTGTACAAAACAATAATGTAGGATAAAATAAAAAATATATAAATAAGTATTACGAAGTACGATGTCAACAAACAAACAATGCAGTAGCAGAGTTAACAGTCATCAATATTTCACTTCAACGAGACTCAAAATTCAATAACTATCACTGTACACATAAACTTAAACACTGAGCATCAATATTGAGCATGTTAGTACCATCTAGTGGTGAATTTTATATGCTTAACTAAACAGAGTACCAACAATTCAGCACTCTGACGCTACTCCCATCAGTAGAGGGTGACAACACGTTGTTACCTCAACATTCAAAGTTTTAAAAATTGTATGGTGATAACTTTCAGTTGTTTGAGATATTTTTTTATGTACTTCTTGTCAAATTTAGTTCTTGGAGCAAGACATGTTTTTGGGACCCACTGAGCCAGTTATATCAAGAATGGCAATTTCAGAATCTTGTCCCCTCTTTGTCAAATTTTTGTGGACACCTACAGTTGGCTGTGGCTGTGCAGAAAGCACTAGCTATCCTAAATTTTCCAGTGCCCCTTGAATGAAAACTGGTGAGTGCTACATTCCTTACAATCCTCACTGTTTTTGATTGAGGATTATTGTGGAAGCTACGGGAGTACAACAGCCACGCCATTTCTGGATTAAATTGATATATTCCTCCAACAGTAACAGCTCCAAAGCCAATACTGCAATAAATCAGACCTAAAGCTATCAAGCACACTCCAATAAAAGGTTTCCTGGTGTGCACCTGAGTTGTATTAAATGATGCAGTGTTCCTCAACAGACCATCTTACCTTCCAGACAGTTACTTTCATGCTTGTATTCCCTGAAGTAACAAATAAGCAAAACTGTGTTGAAGAAGAATTTCAAACCACCACATGCAATCATTCAAGATTACAAATTTGCTTTTAGAAATTGCTTGAAACAATACAGACAGTGTACTGTAACACTCCCATTTTAACTCTACATCCATCAGTCACAATACCATGCATAGTTGTTTTTGTAATAGCTGCATTTTGTTGAACCATGCAACAATAGTTTACATGAGACTGGATGCAGCTCTAATGCCTTTCTTGGAAGTATAACAACAGAGCAAAACATCATTCTCAGAAGTCTGATGTGATACCAACACACACAAATTCAACTGCTAATCAGAAAAATAATGTACAGTCTTTTGCTGTAATTAAACAAGCAGTATTCACAATGGCCTTCACTTAACCAGCAAGTTTTCAAATAATCACTGATCCTAAATTACCAACAACTTAAATTCCATTTTCACTTTTTTTACTGCTTTAACTTTTAAAGTACTGTGACCCAAAACTGTCTGAATCCTGCACTTTACTTTCACCTGTGCAAACGAAAAGGATCTTTTATAATGTATTTAATAGTGAATTGCACCCACTAATGCATCTTGTTACAATTGTGTCACATGAAGCACTGGTTCTGGAAACAAGAGTTACATGCATTGTGCATGGCAAACCTGTCTGACAAACTGCCTTATGTACTACGTGTGCACGCAGATCCAAGTTTTTGCTTGAATTCAAAACTAAGAATCTAAGTTACATTCACAATGTGAGCTAGCAATGGAGCAGAAACATATAAGAGACACAGCAGCATGATGCATACTGGTGTAAAAGCACAAACATATGAATGTAAATTTTACTAATACCACAACTGTGGACCTTTCCTGATCTGTACCGTGTACATTAGATTCTTTGTTATTTGTAAACTAAAATTTGTTAGTGGATCAGTATTCACCAATAAATGACGATGATGATGATGATGATGATGACATACCTTTTATCAGAAATGTCTGATTCAGAATATCCATTCATCAACTGGTTAGGGGTCCATTTTATGGTAAGAGAACTTGCAGTTTGATGTAATGACAAGTATCCAGGCAGAGGTTCAGTCCGGTCTTTCTGGAAATCAAAATAATCAATAAGGTCATCATGACTAAGGAGCTTTAAAGCACATTCATTTTTAAACCTACTTCATGCAACCACTTTCACAATGACTGACAACTAGGCAACAAATGTGTAGCTCATAAATACGCTTATTGTAACTAATATTAAGAAAACACTATGACCTAAAACAACTATTTCAAAGAGTCGACATTAGTACAGCAAAGAGTCAAATACATGGGTACACATGTATTCAATAACCTGCCAGAGTATACTGAACGTAGATAATGTGGCGGAGTTTAAGACTGAATTAAAGAACTTTCTGTTGGGTAACTCCTCCGCTTTCACTGACGAATATCTTCACAAAAATTCTCAATGTTTAAGGCTATTTTAGAATTACAACTGGCACTCCATTGCTATTGTCTTTTGTAATGATAAGTTGTTTCATTGTACACGTCTTAAATTAAGTAATATGTGCAAATTTTGATTTGTTTCCACATCCTACAGAAACCTCGATGCAAGATCCATGGAATACAACTAATGTCATGGCAGTACGCAAACACACTGAAATAATTATATTTCTAAATATCACATTTGGAACAAATACTTTAGAGTGCTAGTAAAAATTTTACACTACACAAAACACACACACACACACACACACACACACACACCTCTATATTCTAGCATACACATTTTCACAGTTCTACCCATTTGCCTTCATCTCACACTTTACATTAATTTCTCTCATATTCTTCCACCAGTCCCAAACACATTAACTATCTTGCTTGTTCCTTATCATTCCCTTTCACTAACATTTCTATCTTACAGCCTATTATCACGTTTACCATTTTTGCTCTTACCTAAGCTCCAACTTGTTCCCATACTTCTACAATTGTGTCAATGTGCTGCTGTGGGAGAGGAAGAATTGGGGAAAAGTGGCTGATGGCTAGGAGGCGGAGGAGGTGGCAGGTGCAGAGGATAAGAATGTGTGAGGGAGAGGCAGCACACACATGGGACAGGAATGTGTGAGGGAGAGGCAGCACACACATGGGACAGGAATGTGACAAGAGCACCAGCACTGTTGAGTTCATGCAGTGCAGAATAACAATGACGTGGAGGAGTGGATTGGGAGGGGGAAACAGGATGGAGAAATGGGACTCCAGGGAAGAGGGTGTGGGTGCAGGGTGAGAAGTTTGGGTCCTGGGACAGAGGCAAAGGTGAATGACAGTTAGGCATGGAAGACTGCAATGCTGTCTGTTACCATTATCTAAACACTTAACATGACCACAGCAGCAACAGCTGTGCCATTCAGCATTAATGCTCTTTATATATTAGACACTAAAGTGTAGTACTGAATTTGTTTTGCAATATTGTGGTATTCCACAATTATTAAATTCATACAGCAGGACAAAAATTTACTCCATAGTTAACAGCTAGTTTCATATGCAATTTAGTATCACACTTTTTACTATGACAAGAATGTTGCTTACGTTATTGTTCGTGTTCGATCAAAGTTATATGAGTATTTATTGGTTAGCCACAGCATAAATAACGTGTTATCAGTACTTCCAGTCAATATCTTAAGACTGTATATTGACTTTTACCATGCACCTAAACTGACCTGCACACTGCTTCCTATTTACACATGGAACTATGCTTAATGACAGTACTAAAATGATGAGGTCTCACATCTCTCTTTCTGTCAGGCCACAATTAAAAGATTTGTCATGTAATCTCTGTTCATATTTAACTGTCTTTCTAGCTCCCTCAGTAATTTAACTTCTTGCGGTATACAATTGTGTCAACAGTAACCTTTACAATATCCAAATTGCCATATACCATTAATGACTACCACTCATGTATCACTTCATGATCCTCTTTTACTACTTTTCACTTTTGATGCTTCACTTAAAAATTCAAAAAAACTTCCATGTGCAGATAAACATGTCCTCTATTCACAATACTTCTCATATTTTCAACTTAACTAATATTAGCTCAATTAGAATAACTTATTCCACTCCTGGGGCATTGTCCGACAATCACTACAGGCCACTTGTAAACCAACTGATGCCTCCCAAATGTCTCCCAAGCATGTACAGTCCAATTACTGGTGCAAAACTGCTCTGCCTGGCATCTACTAGAAGGCAACTGATATATTAATCACCAGAAGAAGGTTTTGATTTTTAACAAGGGTATCGATAATGGTGCCCTTGCAAACTGATCAACAAGACTTTGAAACTTATCTGAGCTTTTTATCTGTTGGCTAATTCTTTCTGCTTTTAATCTCCAGACTTATCTGCTAAACTGGTATTTGCACTGCTTGTAGAGTTCTTTATATAACACTGAGTTGGTCAGACAGTGCATGCTACACCTTTGCAATTTTTTTTTCAGCCCCGTTTCAACATCCAACGGCATGAAAATTTAAGAATATGTTCCGTTTATTTTTTACCCCTGTGGTAGTCGTAACTAATTACCAAGATTCCTGACTTAAATCATGTCTTAGTACAACAATGTTGTTTGCAGACAATATAGTCTTGTACTGAAAATTTTTCTTGGTTTCAATTTGATACTACACTTTAGTACTAATGTCTGACTTAAATGACGTGAGAGGCATCCATTTATAGTGTCTGCTGAGATGATGTGGTCATAATTTATTATAATGTCAACTATTGCACTTCTGTGTTTGTTAACATTCTTGTGAGAGCTAGTCCAAGTAGATCTTTAGCCCATAAGATATTATATAATCTGTAAAAAGTTTGATTTCCTGACAGGCTTGTACAGTGTTGATATTCAGATCTCAGAGTAAGGTGAGTTAGTAAACTTGACAGTAATTTACTCATAATTCGAGAAAGTGATTTAGGGAGGTATCAGAATTTCCTGTACAACAAACAAAGAAACAGAGCCAAATACAGGTTTGACCATTGCAATTTTGAGTCCCTGTCAACACCCAGAATACTTTTTTTGTGGGGTTATAAGATCACTTTTCCCTCAAGTAAATGGCAACAAAACTACTTTCACAAAACTGCTGAGACCTATATGGTCACTTGTTGACATATTGCACCACCAGCAAAGGAAGGTGAATCTTCGACAATGCCAGGAGCTTGTGCTGGCAAAACATCAGAAAAAAATCATTAAACATAGGCCAAAGATGCCGAGACAAAAGTCAGGCATTATGTCATCAGCTATATTATGAAATTTTGCCAGGTTATAATCTTATCATTCATTATTTCACAATAGCAGAGATGCTAAGTAGCAGATAGGCACAACAAAAAGACTGTCAGAAAGTGAGCTTTTGGCCAAAAAGATCTGTTTTGGAAAAACACACACACACACACACACACACACACACACCTCTTACACACATGACCACAGTCTGCAGCTGCTAAGGCCAGACTCATGAGTGTGGCCTCAGGAGCCAGAGACTGTGGTCACATGTGTGTGAGTTGCATGTGCATGTTTTTGGTTTCTGATGCAGGTCTTGTTGGCCAAAATCTCACTTTCTGGCAGTCTTTTTGTTGTGCCTATCTGGCACTCAGCTCTCCACTATATGGTGAGTAGCAACTATCCTTTCCATAATATTGTTACATTGTTACATTTTCCATTGTTTGAATGATATCTACTGATTTTTGGTGTTTTGTAATAGCAACAAATGTGGAACAAATCCTGCAATAAATGCTTCAATCAAATTTTTTTGTCTAATTCTTCTACTTTATAATACAAAAATTGTAGAATTTTTCACTTCGTATCCTCATACACTCAGTTTTACAATGAAAATCAGCTGAGAAACAAAGCACATGATGAAAACAAATCACAACAGTCATGTTACAACCACAATTGTCAGCCACAGAATTATTTGACAAGGATGAACAGAGAGGTCAGAAAGTGTGACCAAGATTGTTCTCTGCCTGGTTATTGCTATGGTAGCTGTCCTGTAAACAACTGTCGACCACTTTGTCGCAAGAGTGTTTTTGTGAAGGAATCAAACAAATAAATCCATAGCTGAGGCCAAGAGATGGAAACCCAAATCATTTAATTTTTTTGACACATAAGAAGAACTACACAATACTGAGTGCATTTGTAGCCAGCTTCTTTATTCCTTATAATGTCTTTATTGGGTCAGGGCACCATTGTTTACATCGTAAGGGTATTTAACATTTCTTTTAATGAGGATAAACAATTTGAACAGTTAATGACATCAGCAGTATTTTAGATATGCACTAAAATCTTGACTTCATCTTTAAAAAGTTTACAGCTCAGTGCTTTTGGAAAGTTTAAAGATAAAGTAGAACAGCTAGTAGACTCCACAAAGAATAATTTGGCTGGTAGATGTGCAATAGGCAGGGCATGCAGAGAGAGAGCAGTAGTGGTGGGGGCTGTGGACAGGCATTGTAGGGGAAATGCCAAGTGGTGGAGGGAAAGTGTCATTCTACACATTTTTTGTAAATTTTGAATGGAGCCCCTCCACACCCATACCTGCATGGTGACCATCCAAAAAAATCTACTGTCACGTTTGCTTTGCTTAATATCTAAAAAAAAAATCTACTGCAAATGCAACAAAAGCAGTGATTTATTTTCGCCTCGATTTTTAACCATTTGTAACTTTCAGAGAAGCACCACGGGTGGAAAATTTTGAGTAAAATCTACATTTCTCTAACTGCAGTGCTAAAATTTGCTTCATTTGCCAAGACACAGCAGGCTTCACACAATGTCACCTCACTAATAAATTGTGCAAGCACAACTGCATGAGAATTCTGAAACCATAGTTTATTAGATTTATTAACTGAGGAAAAGTAAGGTCAATACCCTATGAAAAAGCATATCCTCGGTACAAAAAATGAACATTTAATGACTTCACTTACACTGTTCCAAAACCCATAGCATTTCTCATTTCACCAGCTATTGATGGCCTGTAAAAATTACATTCTTTTGTTGAAAAATTCTGTCATTAGTGGACTAACACAGTAGATAATGAGGTTTTACTTAACAAACATATAACAAAAGACTCTCCTCTTTGCATGCTTTCATTTGCCAAAATCTCATTTCAGTATCTCAAACGGTTTATGAAACATGAGGAATGTTGTGGATATTTCTTTCTGGCTTTATCACTGGTGCATTCAATCACAAACATGATTGGTGGCAGACTGAGACCTCCACCCATGTCTGATGAAAAATTCAATATCAACAATGTACAATGAATGTAAAGACAGATTGCTACTTACTATAAAGAAGACACATCAAGTTGCAGGCAACCAAAATTAAAAGACGCTCACAAAAGCTTTCCATCAATAACATGCATGTGCGCACACACACACACACACACACACACACACACACACACAGCAAGCACATTTCCCGCACACACGACTGCCAACTCTAGCATCTCAGCCCAGAAACCAACTATCACGTGGGATGCAAGCAGCAATTTAAATTTGGGGGGAGGGGGGGGGGGATAGTAGTGTAACGGCTGAGAAAGGGACAAATGCTGTCTTGTGGAGTGTGCAGGGACTAGACTGCCAACAGGTGCAGAATCAGTAAGTTGTGCGGCAGGGAGGTGGGAAAAAACGGAGCAAAAAAAGGAGAAGGTAGATTCATTAGCAGACCATTGCAAATAAACAGGATGGGGGATGAGAATGGACAGTGGAGGGTGTGGGGACAGTATGTAGGTTGAGGCTGGAATAGTTACTGGAGCAGCAAATGTGTTGTAAGATATGTAAGTATGTGTACAACTATGTTAAGATATGCAGAAACAAGCAGTGATATGGACAAATACGTAAAAATGAGCAAAAATACATGGAACTGCATGAGCCACATAAAAATGTGAACAAATATGTTAAAAATGTACAGAAACATGGGCGAAAAGAAACAATGAGGTATGGGAGTGCACGCACGTGTGTGTGTGTGTGTGTGTGTGTGTGTGTGTGTGTGTGTGTGTGTGTGTGTGTGCGCACTGCGATTAGTGAAGGGCGTCAAGGAGGTGTGGGGTTAGGTTAAGGATCAGAAGTTCATGTGGCTCGGGCAGGTGTAGAAAAAAAAATGACGGATGAAGTGGAATCAACGGAATAAATATAACTACTGGAGGAAAGAATCTGGGAGCATCAGGCCTTCACAGATAGGCATTATCCTCCAGACATAGTCTACAAACAGATCTCCCATGCCCTTTCCCCTCACACCCCCAATCCTCCTCCCATCACCCCCAAGAATCAACCACAAAGGAGTGTCCCCTTATCGCCCAGTACCAGCCCGGACTGGAACAACTGAACAACGTCCTTCACCAGGACTCTGATTACCTATCATCACACCCTGAAATGAGGGCACTATACCTGAGATACATCTCACCCCTCCTACCTTCCTAAAGTGATGTTCTGTAGCCCACCCGACCTCCACAACATCCTAGTCCATCCCTATGCTGCTCCCAGTCTCAACCCTTGGCCACAAGGATTATATCCCTGTGGCAGACCCAGGAGCAAAACCTGCCCAATTCACACACCCACTTCCTGTCACATGTTTATCCTACGCCACCAGGAGGCGGATCACATGTGAAAGCAGCCATGTCATTTACCAGCTTTGCTGCAATCACTGCACAGCTTTTTATATTGGTATGACTACCAACCAGATGTCCACCAGGATGAATGGCCACCACCAAACTGCGTCCAAGAGCAAAGTAGACCACCCTGTGGTGCAACATGCAGCTGAGCATAAAACATTTGATTTCAATGGTTGCTTCACTACCCGAACTGCCTGGATCCTTCCCTCCGCTACCCACTTTTCTGAACTGCGCATATGGGAGTTATCCTTACAACATGTTCTCCACTCCCATAATTATCCCGACCTCAACCTATGGTAACATACTTTCCCCACACCCTCCACCCAACAGTTTCCACCCCCTCTGTCCTATCATCTCTTCCTCATTCTCATCATCTCCATCTACATCTACATGATTACTCTGCAATTCACATTTAAGTGCTTGGCAGAGGGTTCATCGAACCACAATCATACTATCTCTCTACCATTCCACTCCCGAACAGCGCGCAGGAAAAGCGAACATCTAAACCTTTCTGTTCGAGCTCTGATTTCTCTTTTTTATTTTGATGATCATTCCTACCTATGTACGTTGGGCTCAACAAAATATTTTCGCATTCGTAAGAGAAAGTTGGTGACTGAAATTTCGTAAATAGATCTCGCCGCGACGAAAAACGTCTTTGCTTTAATGACTTCCATCCCAACTCGCATATCATGTCTGTCACACTCTCTCCCGTATTACGTGATAATACAAAACAAGCTGCCCTTTTTTGCACCCTTTCGATGTCCTCCGTCAATCCCACCTGGTAAGGATCCCACACGGCACAGCAATATTCTAACAGAGGATGAACGAGTGTAGTGTAAGCTGTCTCTTTAGTGGACTTGTTGCATCTTCTAAGTGTCCTGCCAGTGAAACGCAACCTTTGGCTCGCCTTCCCCACAATATTATCTATGTGGTCTTTCCAACTGAAGTTGTTCGTGATTTTAACACCCAGGTACTTAGTTGAATTGACAGCATTGAGAATTGTACTATTTATCGAGTAATCGAATTCCAACGGATTTCTTTTGGAACACATGTGGATCACCTCACACTTTTCGTTATTTGGCGTCAACTGCCACCTGCCACACCATACAGCAATCTTCTCTAAATCGCTTTGCAACTGATACTGGTCTTCGGATGACCTTACTAGACGGTAAATTACAGCATCATCTGCGAACAACCTAAGAGAACTGCTCAGATTGTCACCCAAGGTCATTTATATAGATCAGGAACAGCAAAGGTCCCAGGACACTTCCCTGGGTAACACCTGATATCACTTCAGTTTTACTCGATGATTTGCCGTCTATTACTATGAACTGCGACCTTCCTGACAGGAAATCATGAATCCAGTCACACAACTGAGACAATACCCCATAGGCCCGCAGCTTGATTAGAAGTCGCCTGTGAGGAACGGTGTCAAAAGCTTTCCGGAAATCCAGAAATACGGAATCAACCTGAGATCCCCTGTCGATAGCGGCCGTTACTTTGTGCGAATAAATAGCTAGCTGCGTTGCACAAGAACGATGTTTACTGAAACCATGCTGATTACGTATCAATAGATTGTTCCCTTCGAGGTGATTCATAATGTTTGAATACAGTATATACTCCAAAACCCTACTGCAAACCTACGTCAATGATATAGGTCTGTAGTTTGATGGATTACTCCTACTACCCTTCTTAAACACTGGTGCGACCCACGCAATTTTCCAATCTGTAGGTACAGATCTACCAGTGAGCGAGCGGTTGTATATGATTGCTAAGTAGGGAGCTATTGTATCAGCATAATCTGAAAGGAACCTAATTGGTATACAATTTGGACATGAAGACTTGCCCGTATCAAGCAATTTGAGTTGCTTCGCAACCATTAAGGTATCTTTTTTGAGTTGCTTCGCAACCCCTAAGGTATCTACTTCTAAGAAACTCATGCTAGCAGCTGTTCGTGTTTCAATTTCTGGAATATTCCATTCGTCTTCCCTGGTGAAGGAATTTCGGAAAACAGCGTTCAATAACTCCGCTTTAACGGCACAGTCGTAGGTAACAGTACCATTGGCACTGCGCAGCGAAGGTATTGACTGCGTCTTGCTGCTTGTGTACTTTACATACGACCAGAATTTCTTCGGATTTTCTACCAAATTTCGAGACAATGTTTCGTTGTGGAACATATTAAAGGCATCTTGCATTGAAGTCCGTGCCAAATTTCGCGCGTCTGTAAATTTTAGCTTATCTTCAGGATTTCTCGTACTTCTGAACTTCGCATGCTTTTTCCATTGCCTCTGCAACAGCGTTCAGACCTGTTTTGTGTACCATGGGGGATCAGTTCCATCTCTTACCAATTTATGAGGTATGAATCTCTCAATTGCTGTTGCTACTATATCGTTGAATTTGAGCCACATCTCGTCTACATTTGCATAGTTTGCTCGGAAGGAAT
The DNA here is from genome assembly GCF_023864345.2 of Schistocerca serialis cubense. Taxonomy (NCBI): domain Eukaryota; kingdom Metazoa; phylum Arthropoda; class Insecta; order Orthoptera; family Acrididae; genus Schistocerca; species Schistocerca serialis. The sequence continues at coordinate 215,065,249 of NC_064646.1, read as the reverse complement.
AGAGATTGTTTCTTAGGAAGGCTTCTAGTGACATTTTATCCACTTTTCTAAATACAATTATTTTGCATTTGTTTCTGGTGGATTTGGAAGAAACGGTATTTAGCCTAGCAACAACGACCTTGTGATCACTAATCCCTGTATCAGTCATGATGCTCTCTATTAGCTCTGGATTGTTTGTGGCTAAGAGGTCAAGTGTGTTTTCGCAACCATTTACAATTCGCGGAGGTTCGTGGATTAACTGCTCGAAATAATTTTCGGAGAAAGCATTTAGGACAATCTTGGAAGATGTTTTCTGCCTACCACCAGTTCTGAACAAGTATTTTTGCCAACATGTTGAGGGAAGGTTGAAGTCCCCACCAACTATAACCGTATGAGTGGGGTATTTATTTGTTACGAGACTCAAATTTTCTCTGAACTGTTCAGCAACTATATCATCAGAGTCTGGGGGTCGGTAGAAGGAGCCAATTATTAACTTAGTTCAGCTGTTAAGTATAACCTCCACCCATACCAATTCGCACGGAGTATCTACTTCGACTTCACTACAAGATAAACCACTACTGACAGACACGAACAGTCCACCACCAATTCTGCCTAATCTATCTTTCCTGAACACCGCCTGAGACCCACTCTGTTTATTTGCGGCCCTCTGCAATGCGTCCTCATATCTTTCCCCACTCCTCTCCTTTTTCGCTCCTTTTTTTCCCCCACGTAACCCGCCCCACAACCTCCTGCCACTACACCTGTTGGCAGGCAGGTCTCTGCACACTCCACCAGACAGTGTTTGTCTCTCTCCTCATCCGTACACTACTATCCATTCCCCTTCCCCACCCACTTCAGATTGCTGCTTGGATCTCTCGTGATAGATGCATTCCAGCCTGAGATGGTGTCTTATTTCAATGGAAATATCACAATAACTATAACCATTAACAAAATGATGGGCTCATCCTGAAGCTGGCATCTGAAAGCTTTAAGTAAGGCCAAAATGAAATTCTTTTACTGAATAGTTTCTATAAAAACTTTTGAGAAAAACTGAAGAGCATGCACCTTGATTCTGTGTCATCACAGCACATCATCAACTGGCTGCAAGTGGGAAAACAATGTCAGCCTTCCCTTCCGAACAAACAAATGAATTCTCCCCAGCACTAAGGATGAAAACTGAATACTGCGCATCGGCCATCACATCCTGCACAGATTCTGTATAGTGGTTTTCACAACTTTCAAGAATGTGTTGAACATCAGAAAAGGCGTTCCTAATAAAAGCTGAAACTATAGTGACACTGAAAGTTTAATGAGTACAGTTTACTTATATCATCAACTACAGGTTAACTTTTAGTTTTTTTACCAAATATAAAATTTTAATTATACTTACAGGAAGAACAAGAACATTATTTTTCCCATAAAGTAGAGTGGCTCGACTGTTCTGGTGCAGGCTTTCAACATAATCCTTTGCTGAGAGCGGTAGTGCCCGTACACATTCCTCAGACCCTACCGCATGTAAACTTCGACCAAACTGTTAAACATACAATAACAATAAATTTTAATTATCAGCAAACATAGGGAAATATTTAGAGATTGGAAAGCAACTTTAAACAGATTGCTAAAGCAGATAGCAATCCATCCATCCTAAAAATAGTATATACAGGGTGTTACAAAAAGGTACGGTCGAACTTTCAGGAAACATTCCTCACACACAAAGAAAGAAAATATATTATGTGGACATGTGTCCGGAAACACTTACTTTCCATGTTACAGCTCATTTTATTACTTCTCTCCAAATCACATTAATCATGGAATGGAAACACACAGCAACAGAACGTACCAGCATGACTTCAAACACTTTGTTACAGGAAATGTTCAAAATGTCCTCCGTTAGCAAGGATACATGCATCCACCCTCTGTCGCATGGAATCCCTGATGCTCTGATGCAGCCCTGGAGAATGGCATATTGTATCATAGCCGTCCACAATATGAGCATGAAGAGTCTCTATATTTGGTACCGGGGTTGCGTAGACAAGAGCTTTCAAATGCCCCCATAAATGAAAGTCAAGAGGGTTGAGGTCAGGAGAGCGTGGAGGCCATGGAATTGGTCGGCCTCTACCGATCCATCGGTCACCAAATCTGTTGTTGAGAAGCGTACAAACACTTCAACTGAAATGTGCAGGAGCTCTATCGTGCATGAACCACATGTTGTGTCATACTTGTAAAGGAACATGTTCTAGCAGCACAGGTAGAGTATCCCGTATGACATCATGATAACGTGCTCCACTGAGCGTAGGTGGAAGAACATGGGGCCCAATCAAGACATCACCAACAATGTCTGCCCAAACATTGACATAAAATCTGTGTTGATGACGTGACTGCACAATTGCGTGCGGATTCTCGTCAGCCCTCACATGTTGATTGTGAAAATTTACAATTTGATCACGGAATGAAGCCTCATCTGTAAAGAGAACATTTGCACTGAAATGAGGATTGACACATTGTTGGATGAACCATTCGCAGAAGTGTACCTGTGGAGGCCAATCAGCTGCTGATAGTGCCTGCACACGCTGTACATGGTATGGAAACAACTGGTTCTCCCGTAGCACTCTCCATACAGCGACGTGGTCAACGTTACCTTGTACAGCAGCAACTTCTCAGATGCTGACATTAGGCTTATCGTCAACTGCACGAAAAATTGCCTTGTCCATTGCAGGTGTCCTCGTCGTTCTAGGTCTTCCCAAGTCGCGAGTCATGTGCTGGAATGTTCCATGCTCCCTAAGACGCCGATCAATTGCTTCGAACGTCTTCCTGTCGGGACACCTTCGTTCTGGAAATCTGTCTCAATACAAATGTACTGCGCCACGGCTATTGCCCCGTGCTAATCCATACATCAAATGGGCATCTGCCAACTCTGCATTTGTAAACATTGCACTGACTGCAAAACCACATTCGTGATGAACACTAACCTGTTGATGCTACATACTGATGTGCTTGATGCTAGTACTGTAGAGCAATGAGTCACATGTCAACACAAGCACCGAATTCAACATTAACTTCCTTCAATTGGGCCAACTGGCTGTGAATCGAGGAAGTACAGTACATACTGATGAAACTAAAATGAGCTCTAACATGGAAATTAAGCGTTTCCAGACACATGTCCACATAACATCTTTTCTTTATTTGTGTGTGAGGAATGTTCCCTGAAAGTTGGGCCGTACCATTTTGTAACACCCTGTATTTCGCAACAAGATAATGCAATAGAACTGCATGCTGTCTTTTGTGGACAGTACTGTGGATGACCCAGACAGTAAACAACTACCTTCATGTGATCAATTTGACCATTGGGCATTTGTTACAAATTATAGTACAAATCCCCATCCCCCTCCTGCCACTGAGGTGTGCAAAGGAGGTGGACAACAGAGCACCCTGAATGGAATTTAGATCAGTGGCATCTGGTTCTGTTTACCAGTGAGTAAAGGTTTTGTGCGAGACCTAATGATAAGCTCCGAAGAGTTCAGAGGCAGCTAGGTACCAATAAATGTCTCAGGCATGCAGTTTCAAACAGCAGAGGGGTGGTCTGTTGTGTTTTCAGCCAGTATCAGTTATAAACACTGAATAACTCTCACCAGTGTCGAGGGTAATTTGAGGGCTCTGCCATGCTGGAGCAAGATCATCCAACATGTTGTCCAACCCTAGACTCAACATTTCAGCGATGGATTCATCTTTCAAGAAAATATGCCTGAGCACATGGTGCTAAATGGAATGATTTGTGGTATCTGCTGACATGAATCTTGCAACCTTACCTGATGGTGAGTGCACAACATGTGAGATGGATCATCCACACTGTGGTTTGGTTGAACACCTTTGCTTTGAGCCCTACAGTAATTCAATAAATAATATGCCAACCTATGAACAGTCAATTAACAATTTGAAGCAGATTTAATTATGTAAAACATCAAGTAATCTGTGAATGATTCATTTGTAAAAGGATGTATCCTGGCATAGGTTGCCCTCAATTCAGAGTTCAATTTTATTTCAGTCAGATCACATCCCTCTAATTGGTGGCTGTACAGAGGCTAATATTCACAGTTAATAAATGATTTTTCTTGTAAAGCAGTGCAAGGATACTGTGGTGTCACTGCCAGACACCACACTTGCTAGGTGGTAGCTTTAAATCGGCCGCGGTCCATTAGTACATGTCGGACCCGCATGTCGCCACTGTCAGTGATCGCAGACCGAGCACCACCACACGGCAGGTCTCGAGAGACTTACTAGCACTCGCCCCAGTTGTACGACTACACGGACGAAGCATCGCTCATTAGCCAAGCAGCTAGTTAGCATAGCCTTCAGCTAAGTCAATGGCTACGACCTAGCAAGGCGCCATTAGCATTACACTGCATTTATCTAGAGAGAGTCTCACTTGTATCATCAGGAACGCTGTATACAAATGATGGATTAAAGTTAAGTATTCCAGCAGCTACGTACTTTTCTTTATAGCATTCATTACGTATCCTGTTTCAGACCTAACGCCAGCCGGCGGGAGTTAGCGCGTGCATCTTGGCCGCCTCTTTCACTTAGTGTGCGTAGTTGGTTGGTTGGTTGGTTTTGGAGACAGCGTGGTCATCGGTCTCATCGGATTAGGGAAGGATTGGGAAGGAAGTCAGCCGTGCCCTTTCAGAGGAACCATCCCGGCATTTGCCTGGAGTGATTTAGGGAAATCACGGAAAACCTAAATCAGGATGGCCAGACGCGGGATTGAACCGTCGTCCTCCCGAATGCGAGTCCAGTGTCTAACCACTGCGCCACCCCGCTCGGTGGTGTGCGTAGTGTTGGCAAGTCTGCCGACACTACATAATTTGGCGACGAGTCTCAAAAGAGGATTTAGCGTTCGTATTGTCCTAATTTACTTGTGTCATGGCTTCGCCACAATCTCCAGATGTACTGTCCGAATTTTATCGCTTGCAGAATCAGCAGACGCAGGCCTTATTGGATGCCCTTGGACAGCTCGTCCAGGGTCAACGTGCCATGCAAACTGATGCGGCAGCCGCCGCTTCACCGCTACCGCAGCCACAACATGCTGTTGCACCCCCGTTCCGGCCATTTGATGCGGCCCAGGAAAGATGGACGGAGTGGTCACGCCAATTTGGATTTCATCTCGCCGCCTACAGAATTCAAGGTAACGAGCGGCAGCCTCATTTATTGGCGTGTGTAGGGGTGCAGACGTACTGTGTGATAGTGAAATAATTTCCCCGACGCGACGTAGCAACTCTGTCCTACGACGAAATTTTGTCTGCTTTAGACGCCTATTCTTTCGTACAAAATGTACGGCCGGTCAGACTAATAGGGAGTGGGTTGCAACATTGCAAGGCCTTACTCGGGATTATGCTTTTGAGTGTGAATGTGGACTCCCTTATTCAGATACTATGGTACGTGATGCAATAGCACAGAACGTTTCTGATGTTCCTATACGGGAACAGATTTTGAAACTAGTCAATCCCTCCCTTCAACAAGTGATAGACATACTGGATAGGCAAGACACACTTGACTTTGCTCAGGATTCATTTGCAACTTCGCGAGCCATGTGTCACATTAACCGGCCCGCCGGGCGTGCTGCACGGAACGGTAAACAACCCTCGCGCATGTCCGCGCAGCTACCGCTACGCTCTAAACCAGGTGTGCCGCGCCAGCATGCAAATGCAGTGCAATCATGCCTGCGGTGTGCAACTAGACATTCGCGTGACAATTGCCCGTCACACCAAGCTATTTGCTTTTTCTGTAATAAGAAAGGACATGTTCAAAGTGTTTGCCAGAAAAAGCTCAGATCAGACAATCACAACCATTCCAGGCCCTTTGCTTCGCGCCAGAATCGAACCAAGAATACTCGGGCTCGTAAACCTTCGCCCATGGACATTCATGTAGTTAATTCCACTCCGCCCAGTGCCACTTTCTCTCACGGTGACTGTGTTCGTCCCACAAATACTGTGCATCGACATCGCCGGAAATCGCGTCAAGTCGCAAGTGCTTCTGTACCAGTGTCAGTTCAAATTGCACGCGACAGTCGCTCTTGTCGTCAGCAGGACAATAAACTTTTTGTCGACTTGCACTTTCATGGCCACGTGATACCATTCCAGCTCGATACCGGAGCTGCAGTTTCTCTGATCAACAAAGACACGTACAACCAACTGGGTACTCCTCCGTTGCATGCCGCAAATGTTCAGCTAACTACATATTCAGGACAGCATATCCCTGTATTACGACAGTGCAGCCTTCTTGCAACATATAAGGGACAAACAAAACTTGTGTCATTTTACGTTCTTCGTTCTTCTTCAGCAGTGAACTTGTTTGGTTTAGATTTATTTCAATTGTTTATCTTGTCAATAGGCAATCAGGTACTATCAGTGAACCAGTCTGTGCCTTCAGACAGTGTTTCTCGTCTATGTGAGGATAGAGCATTCGATTCTTCCGAACTTGCTTGCATGTTCATTGATTCGGAAACCGATGACGTGGTTGAATCGTTTCCGATCGATTTTCGTCGTGTAGCTACAGCCACAGCTGCTGACCCTGTCCTTGCTACCGTTTTGCGTTTTGTTGCTACGCAATGGCCTTTGTCAAAGTCTCGGATCGAGGATCCGTTGGTTTGCCGATTTTTTGCCCACAAGGAGAGACTTTTTGTTCGACGTGGTGTTTTGTTGTTGCATTCTGATAATGATCGGTCCAGAGTCGTGGTCCCACGTTCGTTACAGTCCTCTGTCTTACGGCTTCTTCACCAAGGACATTGGGGTATAGTGCGAACGGAACAACTTGCTCGTCAGCACTGTACTTTGTTCGGAATCGATGCTGCGATTACGAATATGTGGTCTTCTTGCATGGCGTATGCCGAACAACAATCCGCATCACCGCGGAACTTCTTTGCATGGCCAAAAGCCACTTCCCCTTGGCAACGCTTGCACATAGATTTTGCTGGTCCATTCTGGAATGCTCGATGGTTGGTTGTGGTCGATTCTTTCAGTAATTTCCCTTTTGTTGTCCGGATGTCTTCCACGACGTCATCTGCCACCATCCAAGCGTTATCCGCTATCTTTTGCATTGAAGGTCTTCCACAGACTATTGTTTCTGACAATGGCCCACAATTTATGTCCGCAGAATTTCAGTCATTCTGCAAGGCCAATGGTATTCAACATCTGACGTGCGCGCCGTTTTCGCCTCAGTCAAACGGTGCCACTGAACGATTGGTCCGGACTTTCAAGTCACAGATGTTTAAGTTGAAAGAGTCGCATTCTCGGGAGGACGCATTGTTGCTCTTTTTGTCCTCGTATCACTCTCAGCCCCGAGATGGTCGCTCGCTGGCTGAGTTGCTCCGTGGTCGTCCTCATCTAACCTTGATGTCTTTGCTGCATCCGCCGCATCAGGTTCCTGTGCAGCGGCAGACTCCTGCTTTTGCTCCAGGCGACGTTGTATTCTATCGCAACTATCGCGGTTCACGGCGTTGGCTCGCAGGGCGCATTCTTCGCTGCCTCGTGCCTCGGCCTCGCGATGTATTTGGTTTTGGAGGCCTCTGGTGAGGTGCGTTGGCATCTCAATCAGCTGCGCCTCTGTCGTCGCCTGGGTTCTGCCGCTCCCCGTCTGCTTTCAGCGACGGTGCCGTCCGGTCAGCGCCCTGGGGACCCATCTACTGGCTCGCCCCATCCCCAGGTGTTACCGACACTACCTTCCATTTTGCCCCATGGCGACGCGCCGCCGCCGCCGCCGCCGCCGCCGCCGCCGCCGCCTGTTCTCCCGCCGGCGCCGCCCACAGTGGACGCTTCGCTGCAACCGCCAAGCGCCTCCCTGGGTCACGCACCGCCGATTGCTTCCCGTGACCAGCTGTCCTCCGCCATGGAACTCTTGCCCGCTCCGGACCACATGGCGTCTTCACGCGTCGGGTACCCCGACGCAATGGAGGTCAACCCTTCGGCCCCTCCTGTCTCTTTACGGGCGCATACACCGCATGTTGGCATGCACCCTGGACTAGGTTTTCAGGCGTTTCCTATCTCCCCTCGGACCGAATGGCCGGGTGCGGGTGGCACAGCCTCGCCTGTTGTTAGGCTCCCCACCTCATCGCATACGCCAACATGGGCGGAAGCCTTATAACACGACCGTTCGCCGATTTGCGAGGGGAGGAATGTGGTGTCACCGCCAGACACCACACTTGCTAGGTGGTAGCTTTAAATCGGCCGCGGTCCATTAGTACATGTCGGACCCGCGTGTCGCCACTGTCAGTGATCGCAGACCGAGCGCCACCACATGGCAGGGCTCGAGAGACTTACTAGCACTTGCCCCAGTTGTACGGACGACTTTGCTAGCGACTACACAGACGAAGCATCGCTCATTAGCCGAGCAGCTAGTTAGCATAGCCTTCAGCTAAGTCAATGGCTACGACCTAGCAAGGCGCCATTAGCATTACATTGCATTTATCTAGAGAGAGTCTCACTTGTATCATCAGGAACGCTGTATACAAATGATGGATTAAAGTTAAGTATTCCAGCAGCTACGTACTTTTCTTTATAGCATTCATTACGTATCCTGTTTCAGACCTAACGCCCGCCTGCGGGAGTTAGCGTGTGCATCTTGGCCGCCTCTTTCACTTAGTGTGCGTAGTGTTGGCAAGACTGCTGACAGTACAGATACAATTCCTACACATGCAATCTTTCACTTTTGAAAAGGCTTGCCAATTTCAATTAATTCCCCACACTTATCAGGTTCACACAGTTTAATATAAAGATCAGCAACATCTATTCAATTTAATTCAACAAACAGCCACATCTTCAAAATTACAAACTGTTACATCAAGACTGAGTAAGTCGAAACTGCTGAGCACATTATCACATGCTAACACCAGCAGCTCATAGGCTGCAGTTCTGATCCTCACAACAAAAATTGACCAAGTCAGCGAACCTGCACTGTTTTCTCATATGACCACGACTTGAGTCATATCAGCGTTTAACTCCTACACAACCAATTGAAATTATTTACAGTTCTTAAACATGTTTTACATTAAGCACATAATACATACCTCTATGCTAATTTTACATTTCATTATTACACAGATTAACAGATTAATTCTATATGCAGCTGAAACTGTCTTTTAAATACTACTTTTCACACCATCAACATTAACTGCAGGAAACTAGGCACATTCACAGCTTAATTCTTTATGCTCTTAGTTTATTGCTGAAGTCAAATGACAATGGCACAACTTTATTTTACTAGAATAACATACAAACAAGAAAGATAATTACATAACTATTTAAGCAGAGGCAATCTTTGAAAGGAACTGTGGCAAACTCTTTGCCTTGGCACAAACTTTATATGATGATATTTTTCCGTTTATTGGGAAGTATGTAGCCACAAGTAAATTTATTATAAACAACATATCTAAATTTTAATAACATAACTAATATCTGTATTACATGGTTGGTGGAGACTTTATTGGACTTCACAATCAGATCCTCACCATGTTAGCATGTCTTCTGCTAACACGTAGCCATACAGGGTATTTAATGTTGCAGGATTTAGTGGAAGCAGTTGCACAGCCAGCTATGGCTGAGTCACAGCCAACCGGTTGACAGTTGAAGTGCATCACTACAGAAACCCCATCTCCTATACAAGCTGGAAGATCTTGGGAGGGCCATGAGCTAACTGTGGGTAGGCTTGAGCAGTAGCAACACTACCACCTTACAGGCTGCACACCAAGAAGGATCCACACACAGTGCAATGCAGGGGATAGAGCAACAGAGTGTTGACTGTGACCCAGCAGCCGATTTTAATTTTGCAAATACACTTTCAAAAGATTGATTTCATTTTGGTTATTACTGTTTTATTTTTATTTGTTTTATAAGGCTTATTCTTCACTCTATATTAGTTAGCATCTTCACATAATCCAACAGAAAAAAATGCTTCAATTAGTACATATGCTTTCATCGACATATTTATATGTTCTTATGTGCACCAATGACTTCTTCTATGTCCCTTCGTCTCTGATTAATTCAATAGACCAAGTCTCACAAATCAGCTGCTTACCATATAAATACTCAAAGCCTTCACATTTCTAACAACTGGTCACAATTTTTCTTTCTGTTTCCAAGTCTTGTATGATCACACTCAGTAACCAAATACTACATCATTTTAAATTGGACTTTTAAAACTCAGCATTACTATAATATTAGTGCCAAAAATGATCTCTACAAAGACTTCAAAGGGTTGTCATAAGCTCAGAGAGGGGTAATGGTTTGGAGTTTAAGACTTGCTTAAAGAATGTCCTGTTAGACACCACTTCTTACTTCACTGAAGAGTATCATTCCAGCAGCTCCTAAAATCAATGTTTTATGACAATTTATAATTAATAATTGCAATACAATAAAATTTCATAATGTTAAGTCGTTTAATTGTGTTGTCCTTCAAAAATGTAGAGTCTTTACTTTATTCGACATTTTACATACTCCTCTCCATGGGACTTTTGAGATACAACTGATGTAACACAATATAATAAAACTGAATAGATAAAAAAAAATCTGCTCATCTAGAGGCAGCAGGCGACAACACACATGAAATTTATGAAGTTGTGCAATCATTTGGTGCCAATGGCTTCTTCTGGCAGAGGCACAGAAGGGAAAGGAAGAGGGAGTAAGGAAAAGGACTGGTCACATTTTGGGAATGGGAAGAGTTACAGAAAAGCTGCCAAGAATCCCAGGCGAGGGATGACATTAATATACATGTGTATCCTTTCTTCCAGGAGTGCTAGTTCTGCAAGGTTCACAGAAGAGCTTCTATGAAGTTTGGAAAGTAGGAGCCAAGGTACTGGCAGAATTGAAGCTGTGAGGACAGGTCGTGAGTTGTGCTTGGGTAGCTCAGATGGTAGAGCACTTGCCCATGAAAGGCAAAGGTCCTAAGTTCGAGTCTTGGTCTGGCACACAGTTTTAATTTGTCAGAAAGTTTCATACATGCGTATAACATGCATTTCCATAAAAGAGAAAGGCTGGCCCTCAGTCTTAAGAAATGTAGCACCAGATCTAATTTTGTGCTTAGTTTTGTGTGTGTGTAATAAATTTCATAATTTATTTTGACTATTCCTAGTTAATACCTTTTTTTATAGGATAAAATGTATAATTGTTTTGGGACTTAAATTCTATTGCTGATTTATAAACAAATACAAATTCCATACTAATTATAAACATTTGGAAGAAGAACTACTAGGATTCTCTAAGTATTTATTTGGCTCTATTTGAATACATATTAGCAAAGCAAGCCCTTCTTTAATTCCAAAATAATTACCAGATCTGTCAAAAGCATTGTTTGTATAACTATATCTGTTAATTTCATTATTTACACAAATAACTCAGCTTAACCTTTGCGGTAGAAGAAACTGTTAAAAAGAAATAATTTCTCCATGTATTCAGTTCATTGAATAAGTTATATTCTAATTATAATTTCTGTAAATTAAACATTGAACAATGTTTCAGTACCTATTATTGTAAGAATATACAAAGGCCAGATGTTTGGTCCCAAGATAGTCGGTCCATGGCCAATACACAGGAAGTCTGGATCAGTTTGCACAACAATAATGCATTAACTTAACATTGGGATTAGAGCAACACGAATTGGCCATGTGTTAAAACAATGACAGTGTCTGTTCAATAGTGTCACACATACCGTACTATTCTGCAAAAATTATGTGATTAGCTTTTTCCTGCTCATAGATGTTCAATGGCAAACTGTTGTCGCAGTATGTTGACATTTGCCTGCAAACTATTAACGAGGCTTATCAAAAGTTGACCAGGAGTGAATTGGTCATATAACTGTGTAATTTTCAGGGGGGTTGTGAACACTGAAAGTAAAGAACTGTGAAATGCAACTGAGTAACTGTCGGCTACATCATTAACAGTAGTCAGTGTTGAACTTCCACCCCCACCCCCCATTTTTCAGCCATTATAACAATGCAGTACATCGACACTGAGGACTATTGACAAAGAAACAAAGGAGGCAAATGTCACAAAGTGCATTGCCCTTGTATAGACCTCTATATACAGGTTTAATATCACTGCCAAATCATCATCTTTCTCTTGAACTTCTCTGATTCCAGGTATTAAGCTATTTATGAAACAAAACAGTATATTCACACAAAGACTTAAAACAACTACATGGTTCATCCTAAAATCAGACTGGTGTTCACTGAAGTAGGAACAATCTTCTAAGAATAAAGCCCATCTTGTTACTCTTGGTGACACACTGTTCTTATTTATACCCTTTGGACTGCACCACAGTCTGTTGAAATTTTAAAATGTATTACTAGTAAATACATCCAGAATTTCTGTAAGATGTGTAATTTTACCCTCCCACACATCGCTATTAAAATTCTGTCTATTCATTATTTTCGAAAACTTCGAAAGGTGTAAGATAAACAAAAGAAAAACTTTTTACTTATCTTCATTTTCACTTTTTGCTGTTGTTGTTGTCGTTGTTGTTGACTCTATATTTCTTGCAGCTGAAATTTTTATTTAACATTGTGGGTTCCTGATGACTAAATAATTGATGAAGATTTGCCTGTATATTTCTTGAATTTTATTCTTTGTCACATTATTAAATATTTTTACAATTTCCACTTAATATTCCAAATTACATTGTTAGTGTCGATCTCACACACACACACACACACACACACCTGTCTCCATCGGCGGCATGCCCACTACTACTAATATTCTGCACTACTCACAATATTCCAAAGTGTGTACAAAGCCAAAAAAAGAGTTTACAAGGGCAAAAAAAGAGTTTACAAGGGCAAAAAAAAGAGTTTACAAGGGCAAAAAAAAGAGTTTACACGGGCAAAAAAAAGAGTTTACACGGGCAAAAAAAAGAGTTTACACGGGCAAAAAAAAGAGTTTACACGGGCAAAAAAAAGAGTTTACACGGGCAAAAAAAAGAGTTTACACGGGCAAAAAAAAGAGTTTACACGGGCAAAAAAAAGAGTTTACACGGGCAAAAAAAAAGAGTTTACACGGGCAAAAAAAAAGAGTTTACACGGGCAAAAAAAGAGTTTACACGGGCAAAAAAAGAGTTTACACGGGCAAAAAAAGAGTTTACACGGGCAAAAAAAGAGTTTACACAGCCAAAAAAGAGTTTACAAAGCAAAAAAGAGTTTACAAAGCAAAAAAGAGTTTACATACTTTCTTGACAAAAAAAAAGAATCTCCACTAAGCCACATTATTATTTTATAAATGAATCCAGAAATAAATTTAATAATCAGCAATAGATTGTGCAAGTAATAAGATGAATTTTAAGCATTCCAGAATTTCTAATTTCTAGTATTTCTAAAACAAGAATAATTTTTAACCATTAGTACATATCTACTGTAACAAATTAATTTCTTTTTATATGTTTTAGCCTGAAATATAATACATACAATACAAAACCAAATGAAATTCTTTCAGTGAAACAGCCAAGAATGTTCACCTACACAAGAATCGACAGTATACATGGTATCGGTTATTTCTATATAAAAGAAAAGGTAATATTAGAGAAGGGTGTCCCATTACAGACGTTAATGATGGCTAAGACTTGGAGCTCATAACTGCTGCATGTTCAACTTGAGGCGATCTTCTGTCCATAAAGCACAAGAATGTGGATGATCTACAATATTAATCTGTTAACTAGTTTTCAGTTTACAATACCATAATCAGAATATCATCATCATAAACAAATGGATGTAACTTTTCCGGATATTTGTATAATACTGTGGCTCCTAAAACTTTCTGCTTGTAGATTTTTAAAACTGTGTCTGATTAAAGTATGTCTGAGTATGTATGTTATTTTCTCCAGAGTAAATTACTTAAGATTTCCCAGCTGTAAAGTAATTTGGGACAAACACCTGAAGTATCCTTCTAGCCTAAGGAAATGATGTAACAGATTTCAGTATGGCATATCCAATATACCCAACAATTCCATTCAAGCTGCTGAGATGCTTTATCCACACTCTTCAGTGGTGTAATAATATCATCCACGTATATAAATTATGTTCTTTCAAGCCAATGTAAATAAAAAAGTGTTTATAAATTGTGAGAATACTATTGGCAAATTTCATAATCCAAATAGAACTTTTTTGGCCTGGAAGTGCCCTGAATATGCACTGAGTGAGGTATACTTTTAGTTCACTTCTTCCTCATCAATACAAAATAATCTATTCTTAAAATCTAATGTGCACATGGCCTGCAGTTTATGTAAATGATCTTATACAGGTATGATGCTTCCCACATTTCTTTTTTACAACTACGATCTGGCTATATTATTCAGATGAATTTAGTTGAGTAATTCCTTCATCTAAATGACGAATGAATTAATTCCTTGGTCAGACCACAGCTGATCTTGGTTCTTGACAATTTCTTTTTCTCTCTCAATGTGAATTTTCTGGGTGTGCTACCTGTATATATGCACTACTGCTCTTTCACAGCAATCTTCACTTTGACACTGGCAGAACAGGTCTTTTTGCAATGTAACTAGTGACAAAATTAACACACATTCCATTGTTTAGTCATGAACAGAGCTTTCAATATTTAACTCTAGTTTGTTTGCTATAAGGAGAGACACGAAATAAGTTTCAACTTCTGGCTTCCTGACAGTAGCTCCACTGTTGTTTATTAAAATTTCAATTCGGCCAAGACATCTAAATTTGACTTCTCAGTAAATTTTAAATGTTCCAGTTGTTACTGGTTTAACTCAACAGTGTTTAAACTCAACTCATTGTCACCTTCCAAGTTTTCTTCTTTTCCTTCGTACAGTCAAAAGACAAATGGCCATACTCATTGCAGTTGAAGCAGCTGCTTTCCTTGCTAACAGGGTTGCAGTCACTTGATCTTTGACCATCGGCCCAACAGCTGAAACAACTTCTGTTTGGATTTCAAGCTTTGCTTTTACCGCTTTTGTTACTTGAAGCCTTTAGAATGTTAATTACTGGAACTTCCATCCACATATTTTTTCTTCTTCTTTTGTTTTTAATGAATTCAATGTGCTTTTGTAATGCTTCATGTTTTCTTTGAATTTTTTCACATTCCCCGTGTCAAACCAGGAGTCTTGTCTCTCTATCTATCCCATAATCAATTACTCTAACAACCAATCATCAATATCACATTGGTTAACAATCTCTTTCGACATCTCCTCCTCCTCCTCCTCCTCCTCCTCCTCCTCCTCCTCCCATGATGTCTCAGAATGTGTCACAACAGCCAATCCCTTCTTTTAGTCAAGTAGTGCCACAAATTTATTCTCTTCCCAATCCCATTCAGTACCTCCTCATAAGTTACACGCTCTGCCCATCTAATCTTCAGCATTCTTCTCTCGCACCATATTTCAAAAGCCTCTATTCTCTTCTTGTCTTAACTTCAGGAAGGACTTCCTAAAACTTACATCTATATTTGAAGTTAACAAATTTATCTTCTTCAGAAGTGCTTTTCTTGCCATCTCCAATTTACATTTTATATCCTCTCTACTTCGGCCGTCATCAGTTATTTTACTGCCCAAATAACAAAACTCATCTACTACTTTTAGTGTCTCATTTCCTACTCTAATTCCCACGGCATCACTGGATTTAATTCGACTACATTACATTATCCCTGTTTCACTTTTGTTGATGTTCATCTTATATTCTCCTTTCAACATATTGTCCATACCATTCAACTGTTCTTCCTAGTCCTTTGCTGTCTCTGATACAATTACAGTTTCATCGGTAAATCAAGTTTTTATTTCTTCTCAATGAACTTAAATTCCTTTTCCAAATTTTTCTTTGGTTTACTTTACTGCTTGCTCAATGATCAGATAGAATAACACTGGGGATAGGCTACAAACTTTTCTCACTCCCTTCTTAACCACTTCCTTTTCAGGCTTCTCAAATCTTGTAACTGCTGTCTGGTTTCTGTACATGTAAATAGCCTTGCACTCCCTGTATTTTACCTCTGCTACCTTCAGTTTTTCAAATAGAGTACTCCAGTCAACACTGTCAAACACTTTCTCTAAGTCTACAAATACTATACAGGTAGGTTTGCCTTTCCTTAACCCATCTTCTAAGAGAAGTCGTAGAGTCAGTATTGCCCCATGTGTACCTACATTTCTCCACAATATGAACTTATAAATGGTTCAAACGGCTCTGAGCACTATGGGACTCAACATCTGAGGTCATCAGTCCCCTAGAACTTAGAACTACTTAAACCTAACTAACCTAAGGACATCACACACATCCATGCCCGAGGCAGGATTCGAACCTGCAACCATACCGGTCTCGCGGTTCCAGACTGTAGCGCCTAGAACTGCACAGCCATATGAACTTATATTCCCTGAGGATGGTTTCTATCAGTTTTTTGGTCTTCTGTAAAGAATTTGTGTTAGTATTTTGCAGTCATGATTTAGTAAGCTGATAGTTTAACAACATATAACATCAGCACCTGCTTTCTTTGGAATTGGAATTATTACATTCTTCTTTAAGTCTTTCAATATGGGAAAATATTCTCAAGAAGGCTCTTCTCATTCTTCTTTCATAGAGCCAGTCAGTCTGTACATCTTTGTTCTCAGCAGTCATGTGGCACTAGCCAGTGGTCTCCTGGTTGTCACTAGCAAGCCCCTACAATGAGGCACAAGCAGATTCATGTTCTTCCTCACTTGACTTACATCACTAAACTCCAAATGCATCAACAATGACAAATCTAGCATTTTATATGGACTTCTTGATGGATTAGAGTGCTCCCTGGGTGGTTGCTTGTTGTTCACTACCTAGTACACCTCGATTTAGTTCCATGTATTTGACTTGGACTTGAGGTAACTATTACTGTGCCTCTGTTCAATAACATGGTGTTGCATCATGTCCAAACACCTATCTATGGACAATATATTGCTCATTACTTCTAACTCCACTTTTGTAAATCATTTCAGTAAATGACTTATTACCTTCACATTCTCAGCTTTTTGTTGACAAGTAAAGTCACGAAATTCTCTCAAGCATTTCTGACTATTTCTATCATCCATACTTTGTTTAAAATATCAACTATGTAAACATATAATAGCTTTAACAAGGGCTGTCTATTAAATTAAATTAAATATTAAATTAAATTAAATATTTTGGTATAAGATCTCTAGTGACTCTTGGCAGCTCACTTAAATCATAAGGTATGCCTGAAAAGTTCGCTGAATTGTGTCAGAAAATAAAGGAAAGAAGGATTAAAAACAAAATATATCTATGGGCTTCAAAGTAATCACCATTAGCTACAACACACTTTTGACATTGGTTGTAAAGCTGCTGGAAACTGACACCAAACACTTCCTATGGAATCACTCAAAGCACTGTATGATGATGATGATGATGATGATGTTTGGATTGTGGGGCGCTCAACTGCGCGGTTATCAGCGCCCGTACAAGTTCCCAACCATTTCTCAGTCCAATCTTCAACTTGCATGAATGATGGTGAAATGATGAGGACAACACAAACACCCAGTCGTCTAGAGGCAGGTGAAAATCCCTGACCCCACCAGGAATCGAACCCAGGACGCCATGTTTGGGAAGCGAGAACGCAATGGCAAGACCACGAGCTGCGGACTCAAAGCACTGTAGTCATGCCCAGTGTATGTGAAGCATAAGCCTTTCAGGGCTAGCTTATGGAGAGGAATCAAAAATAATTTTGCCAGTGAAAAATGCGGGGAATAGACAGGGTGCTGGAGAACAGTCACCTTGCATTGAGTGAGAAAGTTAAGCATGCAGATGCTGTCAATATCCAACAACACATGACCATAGTGCTTCAAGTGATTCCACAAGAAGTGTCAGCCAACAGTTTCCTAAAGCAGTTTCACAATTAATGTCAACAGTGTGTTGTAGCTAATGGTGATTACTTAAAATGCTAGAAAAGTATTTTGTTTGTAACTCTTGTTTCCTTTATCTTCTGAGACCATTCATCAAACTTTTAAGATGCACCTTGTATCTAAGTATTTACAAATATATGGTAGTGTTTTTTTTTTTTTACACTTATGTTCATTTTTACATCCTTTTCATCTGTGTGTTCTGTATGTACCCTATGCAGATGTTCATTTCTATTTATGGCCTTTTATGTGAAATCTCTCTCCTGTAAAGCGAGCATTCACTTTCTTTTGTTCAGAACAGAAAGAAGTTCAGCATTGTTCATAGTATCATCCACATTTTATTGCGACCAATGCTGACCATCTTCCTGTCCCAGATTACATCATGGTAGTGCGACACAATTATTCCCACAGAATCAAATCTTTCTTTTCATGTTATGGCTTCAGACTGCCAATCTGTTTTGACCCCAATGATATGGTGAACTACTTTTATTAGATGTTCTGCATATGTGGAGTGTGTAAATTCACTCTTCAATGCCCTTATACGCTTTTTGTACATGATGTTAAAATTTCTTACAGTCATTCCAACATATTTAGATTTGTAACTATTAAATGTTGATTCAAACTGTCAACCACACCTAAGTCCAAATCCAAAAGCAGGGTCACCATCAATGAAACAAGCAACAAAGCCAAAACAGAACTGACCTCCTGCACAGAGTGGGCAGCTATTTACACAAACATCATATATTATAGAATGCTGGTATTTATAGAACTTTGAATATACCAGAATTTACAAACATTATAACATAAGATCTTTTAAGAACCTTCCAGAAATCATAATTACTAAGTTACAAGAAATTGCTTGTCATCAGGCCTTCACTTCATGTGTGACATACAACAAGTGACAAAGTATACAATACGGCCCAAAGTAGAACTTCAGTAACTATTCTGATAGCCCCACTTTCTCTCAGGCTGTATCTCACTAGCCAGTGCTTGGCATCAGAGCGATCCCAGTCTTTCTCTTGGATGTCCACATGCAAACCAGCTGCCTTGCTTCTTTGGTGGTAGTGGTGAGGTGTTTCATGTAGTCATCTTGACTATCAATTGTTCAAACAAGAATACTGTATCCACTGTAACAAGAACAATGTATCCACTGTCATTCCAGCCTCAAGATCGTAGAGCGAAAAGAATGTTGTAAATCCCATAGTGTCTTGCTTCGCTGTGTTGTATGTGGATACCATGATGGAAAGTATTGTATCCCAATCTCTCTGTTCAATATCAGTGCACACTGAGAGAATATTTGTCAACATCTTATTAAAGCTTTCTGCGAGCCCACTCATTTGTGGGTGGTAAGCAGTTATCATCCTGTGGGTGATCTCACAGTGTGAATTTACCTCCGATACAAGTCTCAACTCTTAATCATTTCCAAGATCTGAGATCATCACAATGATGACTTCTACAAGAACTTCATAATTTCTGGAGTTAGGCACAGCTTTTGTGACAGCATAGTGGGTGACCTAGCCAATGCACACTATTAGCAATCAACTCCTATTTGTCAACTTTGGAAACCACCTCAAGAAGACAGTTTTGATTCAGTGGAATGGCATTGCTGCAGGCACGATTGGTATCGGATGCCCCAGAGGCAACAGCAGCACGTGCTTCCATTATTATCATTTCTTAGAATGGCTAACACTGTGTCTAATGTGTTATTAGAGACCTGGCCAGTGATGCCTGCATCTGATTCTGTCTAGAGTATTCGCAAATCACACATGACCAGATGTTGGATCATTGTGGAAATATTTGAGGATAGCTGGCTGTAGATGAGCTGGGATGACACGCAACCATTTCCAACCCACTGGATCCTAGTCCCTGTTATTAGGGTGTCCATTTCATTTTCATTGAAAAAGGGAACATTTAAAATAAATTAGAGAAAAACCTGGGACAATGAAGAAAAAAAACAGAACATAAATATTGTATTGACTAAATTTAATACACATACAAGTTTACCTTTACAACGTGCACGTAAAGAAATAAGTACAGTCCTCTGCCATATTAGTAATACATCATTGGAAGAAGGTATTTTCCCCGACAGGCTAAAATATGGGCTCATACGACCAATTTATAAAAAGGGAGAAAAAACTGAGGCTACAAACTATTGACCAATTTCATTACTCTCAGTTTTCTCCAAGGTACTAGAGAAATTGATGCATAGCAGAATGGTTGAGCATCTTAGGAAATATAACATCCTCAGCAATAACCAGTTTGGCTTTCGGAAAGGGGTATCAACCATGGATGCAATACATGCCTTTGTTGACAATGTTATGGAAGCCATAAATAATAATATGATGACGGTTGGAATATTTTGTGACCTGTCAAAAGCTTTTGACAGTGTAAGTCACCATATTCTCTTGAGTAAAGCCAAGACACTAGGAATGGGTGGAACCGTAGGCACGTGGCTTGAATCCTATCTGTGTGGTAGAAAGCAGACGGTAATTGTGGAAGGATTGCATGGTGGTCAGGGAAAATACTCATGTTTGCTGACAACATCACTTTATCGGTTAATAATCTCTCAGGGAATGTGTCAAATGAGGCTGCAAATAAAGCTTCTGCAGATTTGACAAACTGGTTTGAAACCAATGGCCTTACAGTCAACCTAAAAAAGACAAATTACATTCATGTCTCTTCTAACACAAATGTTACTAATGAAATGAACCTAAAAATGGGTGAGCACAAGATTTTAAAGGTTGTCCTCCAAATTCTTGGGTCTGCATATAAATAGCAAAATGAAGTGGCACCACCATATTCAAGATCTGTGCAAAAGGCTAAGCTCAGCAACATTTGCCTTAAGAATAATTTCAGACACTAGGGAAATGAACACAATAACAACAGCATATTTTGGCTATTTTCACCAACTTATGGCCTATGGTATAACATTTTGGGGAAATCAACCAACAGCAAAAGAAGTGTTCCATGCACAGAAGCGAGCTATAAGAATTATGTGTGGAGTACATCCTAGGCACTCGTGCAGGGACCTGTTTAGAGCTCTACAAATCCTTACAACACCTGCCCAATATATTTTTTCCCTTATGTGCTTTGTTTCAAAAAATAGCAACTTATTCAAAATCAATAGCTCATACCACAGTTATAACACCCAAAGGAAACTGGATATCCATTATGAGCTAAAAACGAAAATCATGGTCCAGAAGGGGGTTTTATACAGTGGCACCTAAGATTTTTAATGCACTCCCACCACACATTAAAGAACTGGTTGGAAACATGCCAAAGTTTAAAGAAAATCTGAAGCAGTTCCTTTTAGACGAATCTTGTTACAGTATTGATGAATTTCTTAGCAAAAATGCACAGATTCTCTTGTTTGTGCTTAAACCTTACTGTGTGACCTCTACAATTGATTAATCATACAGTGTAACTTAATACAATTCCCAAATCTATGTATGTCCGTATATGACTCCTGTATAACTTAAGAACAATACCCAAATTTATTTATGACTGTATATTCTTTCAGATGTCCTGTATCTTAACTAATATGTAAGGGTACATGCTAAACTTCACAGTTTCTTTAATCAAATGATAAGATCAATGTATCTGTGCACAAAACAATAATCTGTAAAAAACCTTGACTCGTTCTATATCCAGGGATGTTCCCATATGGATCTATAGAACACGAAATAAATAAATAAAATAGATGACCCCAAATCATTTTTACAATTATTCTGCCGCACTATCAGCGTACTTTTCACTTTTATGTACTTTATCACGAAGTGAATTTTCGTTTGAAATTGTATCATAAAAGACAGTACACGATGCACCATTAAAGTGTGTTTTGACGATGAACAAGGCCCTCACTGTTTCAACTTTCATTCTGTTTTTTCCATCTGACCACAAAGAGTTCACTAACGAAAACACACATTCCACAGCAGCATTTGACCCAGGAATTGCCCGACAAAACTCCACCAAATGAATAATGTTTTTCATGTTAATGTTTTTACTTTTGAAATAAGCAAATATTTTACACCACGTTACACTAACACTTTCTTTGTCTCCTTCTTCACTTTTTATCAAGTTCTGTGCACATGAAAATTCATCGAACAGTTCGTCTTCATCAACAGGAAAATTTGGTACAATACTTTTAACAAAAACACAACAGTCCTGAATATCCTTCCACTGCAGCCGCTCCTTTTCAGTATTAATCCAGTCAAATGCTTTAAAAGGTGTGAGAAATGGTAAACACCATTCTTTAATATACTCAATGCAAGAGTCATAGAAGATGTCAGCATAAATATGAAATTGTTCTACAGTAATTTCACCCTCTTCTTCCAGCTTTCTTGGAGTCTCATGTATAAAGGATCTGAGAAATCTTTCAGATTTTCTACACTGTAATTTGCCCAATAATTTGTTTATTTCTTGATAAACTTCCACTATTGTGATTTCTTGTTTCTCAATACATTTAATTGTTGTGGAGAAAGTTTTTAGCTGGCTAACAAGAAAATGTACAAGAACACTAGACACAGGGTTATCAAAGAATTGTTTAAGGATAACAGGACACTTATCAAGGGAAATGAAATATGATTTCAAAGCAGGAAATATCTCTACAATTCTTTCCAATGCTGGTAGCAGAGATAGCCACCTTGCCTTTCTGTGTCCAAGTACAGTTTTGTATTCAGTTTCAGTAAACTTACAGAGTGACTTCAGAGATTCAACCCTTACTGTATATATGTGGAAATGCTGGTAGAATTTTTTTTTTTTTTTTTTTACAATTAATTAGCAGTCGATGGGTAGGCAACCTGAGCCAGTTTGTAAGGAACTGTGCACCACATGTGCTGGACAGCCAACACCTACTATATTATTCACTGTGTTCTGTTGCAGTTATAGAACAAATTGTTTTTTCCTTTCCTCTGCTTATTACAAAAATTGGTGTCAATGTTGTCTGCAGAAACTGCAATCACCTTTCCCTCAAGATCATATTTCTTTAAAACCTCCAGTACATAATTCTGAAGTAAATCTGAAGTTTCTCCAGCTAAACTAACCAATTCGAGCACTTTCACCGTGATGCCATTTTCAGGGTGAAAATACCTGATAAGGAGAGGAACCAACTTCAAATCCAGATGATTCGATGTATCAATCATTACAGAAATGAATCAAGCACTTTTCAGTTCATTTAAAACCTGCTGAGCTGCATACGGTGCAATAACATTTGAAATGCTTGCATTACATTTTGCTTTTCCACATGTGAATTCAGGATTGAAAAGTTTTTTTAACAACTGCTGTAGTACAGGCCATTGACTCAAAGCTATCGTTATGCATTGCACTGTGGAATGCAAACATAGCTTCTTGTGCTGCCAACTGCCTATCCATTTCTGTTACTGATTTTAAGTTTACGTAGTAGTCACTCACGCATTTATTTGCTCTTTTCGTTTGATCACTCATGCGATGTTTCTTCGTCTTAATGTGATTCACAATGTCAGACCTTCCACCATGACCAATAGCAAATTTTGATCTGCACAACATACATTCTACAGTTTCTCCACTACCAGTGATAAAAAGAGACTCGCTTTTTATATTGCTGTTAAAATTACACTTTCGTTTTGGCATAATGAAACACTGATTGCACAGTGCAAAACATTAGCAGTGTGGTGACAAAAGCCAAAGAGCAAGCATCAGTGGTGCAAAGTATCTCTGGACTGAAAGGACGGATTCAGTGGAGTGATTTAGAAGAGAAGAATCTTCGTTGTTATTCGTAACCTATGGTGAGTTTAAAATTACTTGAGATTTTTGACAGTTCGGTACATGTTTGCGGTATGCTGAAAGTCGTCACACGCTTGTTTGGGCCATAAAAAGATTTTGGCCGTATTTATTGGGCAAGCCTTTCATATCTGTGACAGATTACCATTCTCTATGCTGGCTTATTAGTCGGATTGACAGGTGAGATGAGCACTGAGGCTTCAGGAATGCAACTTCACAGTGGTACATAAAAGTGGATGCAAACATAAGGACATCAACTGCTTTTCATGGATTCGTTTGGTAGAACATACCAGCATGAATGAAGTCTGTCATTGGTGTGTTATGTGACAGCTGCTGAACAGAGTTTTTTTTTTTTAAGCGAGTGTATACCTATCCCTTTTTCCCCCTAAGGTAAGTCTTTCCGCTCCCGGGATTGGAATGACTCCTTACCCTCTCCCTTAAAACCCACTTCCTTTCGTCTTTCCCTCTCCTTCCCTCTTTCCTGATGAGGCAACAGTTTGTTGCGAAAGCTTGAATTTTGTGTGTATGTATGTGTCTGTTTGTGTTTCTATCGACCTGCCAGCGCTTTCGTCGCTGGCACGTCGACAGACACACAAACATACACACAAAATTCCAGCTCCTGCAACCAACGGCCGCCCCACCAGGAAAGAGGGAAGGAGAGGGAAAGACGAAAGGATGCGGGCCTCAAGGGAGAGGGCAAGGAGCCACTCCCATCCCGGGAGCGGAAAGACCCATCCTAGGGGGAAAAAAGGACGGGCACACACCCGCACACACACACACATCCATCCACACACACACACAGACACAAGCAGACATATACAGAGGCAAGAGTTTGGGCAGAGATGTCAGTCGAGGTGGAAGTGCAGAGGCAAAGATGTTACTGAATGACAGGTGAGGTATGAGTGGCGGCAACTTGAAATTAGCAGAGATTGAGGACTGGTGGATAACGGAAAGAGAGGATATATTGAAGAGCAAGTTCCCATCTCTGGAGTTCGGATAGGTTGGTGTTAGTGGGAAGTATCCAGATAACCCGGACGGTGTAACACTGTGCCAAGATGTGCTGGCCGTGCACCAAGGCATGTTTAGCCACAGGGTGATCCTCATTACCAACAAACACTGTCTGCCTGTGTCCATTCATGCGAATGGACAGTTTGTTGCTGGTCATTCCCACATAGAATGCGTCACAGTGTAGGCAGGTCAGTTCATAAATCACGTGGGTGCTTTCACACGTGGCTCTGCCTTTGATCGTGTACACCTTCCGGGTTACAGGTGGGAGGGTGCATGGGACAGGTTTCACATCGGGGGCGGTTACAAGGGTAGGAGCCAGAGGGTAGGGAAGGTGGTTTGGGGATTTCATAGGGATGAACTAAGAGGTTACGAAGGTTAGGTGGACGGCGGAAAGACACTCTTGATGGAGTGGGGAGGATTTCATGAAGGATGAATCTCATTTCAGGGCAGGATTTGAGGAAGTCTTATACCTGCTGGAGAGCCACATTCAGTGTTTGATCCAGTCCCAGAAAGTATCCTGTCACAAGTGGGGCACTTTTGTTGTTGTTCTGTGGGAGGTTCTGGGTTTGAGAGGATGAGGAAGTGGCTCTGGTTATTTGCTTCTGTACCAGCTCGGGAGGGTAGTTGCGGGATGCGAAAGCTGTTGTCAGGTTGTTGGTGTAATGGTTCAGGGATTCCGGACTGGAGCAGATTCGTTTGCCACAAAGACCTAGGCTGTAGGGAAGGGACCATTTGATGTGGAATGGGTGGCAGCTGTCATAATGGAGGTACTGTTGCTTGTTGGTGGGTTTGATGTGGACGGACGTGTGAAGCTGGCCATTGGACAGGTGGAGGTCAACATCAAGGAAAGTGGCATGGGATTTGGAGTAGGACCAGGTGAATCTGATGGAACCAAAGGAGTTGAGGTTGGAGAGGAAATTCTGGAGTTCTTCTTCACTGTGAGTCCAGATCATGAAGATGTCATCAATAAATCTGTACCAAACTTTGGGTTGGCAGGCCTGGGTAACCAAGAAGGCTTCCTCTAAGTGACCCATGAATAGATTGGCGTACGAGGGGGCCATCCTGGTACCCATGGCTGTTCCCTTTAATTGTTGGTATGTCTGGCCTTCAAAAGTGAAGAAGTTGTGGGTCAAGTTGAAGCTGGCTAAGGTAATGAGGAAAGAGGTTTTAGGTAGGGTGGCAGGTGATCGGCGTGAAAAGAAGTGCTCCATCGCAGTGAGGCCCTGGACGTGCGGGATATTTGTGTATAAGGAAGTGGCATCAATGGTTACAAGGATGGTTTCTGGGGGTAACAGATTGGGTAAGGATTCCAGGCGTTCGAGAAAGTGGTTGGTGTCTTTGATGAAGGATGGGAGACTGCATGTAATAGGTTGAAGGTGTTCATCTAAGTAGGCAGAGATACGTTCTGTGGGGGCTTGGTAACCAGTTACAATGGGGCGGTCGGGATGATTGGGTTTGTGAATTTTAGGAAGAAGATAGAAGGTAGGGGTGTGGGGTGTCGGTGGGGTCAGGAGGTTTAGGAAGAAGGTAGAAGGTAGGGGTGCGGGGTGTCGGTGGGGTCAGGAGGTTGATGGAGTCAGGTGAAAGGTTTTGTAGGGGGCCTAAGGTTCTGAGGATTCCTTGAAGCTTGCCTTGGAGGGGGGAGGGGGGGGTGTACACTCGCACGCGCATGCGTGTCCATCCACACGTGTGCAGGTGCAGACGGACATATTCAAAGGCCCAAACTCTTTGCCTTTACAAATATCTGCTTGTGTCTGTGTATGTGCGGATATGTGTGTGTGTGTGTGTGTGTGTGTGTGTGTGTGTGTGTGTGTGTGTGTGTGTGTGTGTGTGAGCGCGCGCGAGCGCGCGCGCGCGAGCGAGCGCAAGAGTGTATACCTATCCTTTTTTCCCCCTAAGGTAAGTCTTTCCGCTCCCGGGATTGGAATGACTCCTTACCCTCTCCCTTAAAACCCACATCCTTTCGTCTTCCCCTCTCCTTCCCTCTTTCCAGATGAAGCAACCGTTTGTTGCGAAAGCTTGAATTTTGTGTGTATGTTTGTGTTTGTTTGTGTGTCTATCGACGTGCCAGCGCTTTCGTTTGGTAAGTCACATCATCTTTGTACCCCACTACCCACCCTCTCTCCATCACCACTCTACACTCACTCTGCACTACTCTCAACTTCACAGCTCCCTTTATCCCTCAAATCAGCTGTACAGCATGTGGGCAAGACCACGTCCAATGCACAACTGTACAGGTTATGCACAGTGAAATGTGTAAATACCATCTATCAACTATGCATCTTGTACATACATAAGAACATGTGGACACATGAAGATGACATACAAATGAATTCGAGTGTAAATAAACACAATAATGTGTCACTATACATTTAAAAAATTTAAATGAGCTGCCAGCAAAAACTACAGAGCTCCTATCAAAACATATATAATTAAATAATTTTCTTTATGTTATAGACCACTAATACTTCCTAACATGAATAGGTGAAACATTTTTGATAAATACAAACTAAAACATTTGGTTGCAAAAAATGGGATCTTTGTTAACTAAGTCATTAATCACTATGTCCGTTCCCAGTAGCTGAGTGGTCAGCGCGACAGAATGTCAATCCTAAGGGCCCGGGTTCGATTTCCAGCTGGGTCAGATTTTCTCCGCTAGAGACTGGGTGCTTTGGTGTCCTAATCATCATCATTTCATCCCCACCTATGCACAAGTCACCGATATGGCGTCAAATCGAAAGTCTTGCACCCAGTGAATGGTCTACACGACAGGAGGCCCTAATCACATGACATTTACATTAATCAACATATAAAAATTGTATAGATAAAAAAAAGTCTACTCACCAAGCAGTGGCAGAACACACACATAAAAGAAGGTAATAATATGGCATGCTTTCAGATCCAGTGGTTCCTCCTCTATGTAGAAGGGTTGAAAGGTAAGGAAGATGGGTGAAGGAAAAGGACTGGAGAGGTCTAGAAAAAGGGGTAGTTTTTGGGAAAGCCACCTTGAACTGTGGGTTAGGTGAGACCACAAGACAGAGATTACTGCTTAAACATCGTGCATGAGTTTTGTAGATTGTAGATTGTATTTTATTGGTCCTGTTGTCTACATAGCAGCTTATGCATAAGACATTGGACAAGTCAAGTTATAAATATACAGGCTGAAAGTAATTTCAAGGCATACATATTTAAGCTTACAATAATATACTTTACACACAAGTATTTATATAACACATTTCATAAATTTAAATATTCATCAATGGAATAAAAGCAGTGATGCTGTAAATATGACTTTAGAGATTTTCCAAATGTATTGACCTCAGTGATGGCTTTTATGTTTTCAGGAAGTTTGTTATAAAGCTTAACTCCCATGTGAAAAGTACCTTTTTGGCACAGTGCTGTGCTGATTTGAGTCATATGTAAGTTCCTGTTTTGTCTGGTAAAGTGCTCATGTATATCACAGTTTTTTTGTAGTCTCTGGTCCTTGCCTATTACATTTAATTTAAAGAACAAAAGGGTTTCCATAATGTATACACACGGTAATGGGGAAATACCAGATTTCTTAAACAGGGGTTTACAAGAGTCTCTAGGCTTGCATCCAAACAAGATTCTGATGGCCCTTTTTTTGTAGTTTAAATGTGCTATTAGCTATTTTAGAGTTTCCCCAGAAGGTGACCCCATATCTAAGACGAGAATGAAAGTACGCATGATATGCACTCATTACTGTTTTCTCACTACAGCATGATTTTAATGAACAAAGAAGATAACATGTTTTGCTCAGTTCTGTATTGAGACATTCAATATGCTTATTCCATCTGATGTTACTCTGCAGCCAAAGTCCTAAGAATTTGGTTTCAGTACCGTTACCAACTGGTTCGTCATTGATAGAGACTGATGGGATAAACATGTCCTTATTAGGAACATTGTGGAATTTTAGAGCAACGGTTTTCTTACTGTTTATTACAAGCTGGTTACTCTGTGCCCAGCTGCTAAGTTGTTTCGTGACCGTGTTTACTGTCTGCTGTAACTGTTCATCGTCGTCTCCTTTTAATAGAATCGTGGTGTCATCTGCAAATATGATTGATTTGTGTGCATCAATATTTAAGCTGAGATCATTTATGTACAGAAGAAACAGAAGGGGTCCCAATACGGATCCTTGGGGTACACCACATTTTATTTGTTTATAGTCAGATAAGTGATTAGATACAGTTTTTAGTTCAATATTTGTGTGCTTGACGCACACTGCCTGCATACGATTTGTCAGGAAGGAATTGATCCACTTGTTGGACAGACCTCGAATACCATATCTTTCTAGCTTTGATAGCAGAATTTTATGGTCCACCATGTCAAAAGCTTTTGACAAGTCAATAAAGACTCCTATTGTTTCCTGTTTTTTGTCCATCAGGTTTAGGATGGAATTGATGCACTCATAGACAGCAGTTGTCGTTGACCTCTTATTTCTGAATCCATGTTGTTCATTACATAGGATGCTGTTTTTATTTATAAATTTCATAAGTTTCTCATACATAACTTTTTCCAGTACTTTAGAGATGCAGGAGGAAATTGTGATGGGTCTGTAGTTATTTACATTGTCTTTATCCCCTTTTTTATATACAGGAATAACTTTTGATGTTTTTAACACATCAGGGAAAGTGCCTGCCTGAAGTGAGCAGTCGCATAAATGTGTGAGTACTTCAATTAGGTTTGATGCGCTCTTCTTTAACATTGTTGCAGGTATACCATCAATGCCTGCCGATTTGGAATTTTTTAGTCCTTTTATTGCTTTAGCTACTTCATCTTGTGAAACAGAACTGATGTACATTGATCCTCTGCATGTACTTATTTTATATTCATTTGCCTGGATGCTCTTAAAGTTTGATTGTAACATATTTTCAGCAACACCTGTGAAAAAGTTGTTAAATGTGTTAGCTACTTCTAAGGGGTTTGTTATTTTTTTATTTTTATGTGATAGTGTTATATTTTTCCAAGGTTGTCTGTATTCTCCATATTCTTTTTTTATAACACTCCACATAGCCTTTGATTTATTAGCTGAATTATAAATGATTTCATCATTATGCATTGTTTTTGCTGCTTTTATTACTTTTCTTAATATTTTGGAGTATTTTTTGTAGTATGCTAATAGGAGTGAAAAGCTAAGTGCATTGTACATAACAGAGGTAGGAGGGAGGTGGTGAAAAACAGATGGATAAGAGAATTAAAGATGTAGAAAACTAAAGTGGAGTGAAAAAAAGAGTGGTTACTGTGATGAAATGGTGAGACGGAAGAAATTAACAAACATTAAGGCCAGATGGGTGGGGAGGGCAAGTCTTGCAGCAGGGTCAGTCACAGGGGTAGGAGCCATACAGTAGGGAGATGGGTGCAGAAGAAGCATAGAGTCAGACAAAAATAGCTTTTCATCACCATTCCAACCTCCACAATATTCTTGTCAGACCCTTGCTCCCTCTGGACCCATCTCCCTGGCCTATGACTCCTACCCCTGTGACTAAACCCACTGCACAGTATGCCCTGTGCACCCTCCTATCATTATCTATACACAGCCCTTTAACTGGCAAAACACACACTATCAAAGTGAGAGCCACCTGTGAAATGACATGTCATATACTATAAACACTGCTCGGCCTTTAGCATTGACATGACTACCACCAAGTTATCAATTAGGATGAATGGGCATAGGCACACTGAGTATACTGGCAACAAGCAATATCCTGCTTTAAAACATGATAATCGTGACCTCAGTGCCCATTTCACCACACGTGCCATCTGGATTCTTGCCCCCAGACACAAGTCTCTCAGAACTCCACAGGTGGGAAATAGCGCTACAACAAGTCCTTGGTTCTTGCCACCCACCTGGCCTTAATTTATGTTAATATCTTCTGTCTCAGCATTTCTTCACATTAACTACTCTTTTCTTCACTCCATTTTAGTTTTCTACGATTTTCATTTTCTTACCCATCTATTTTTCACCGCCTCCTTCCCACTGCTGTTACATACAATGCAATTAGCTTTTCATTCTTATTAACTCATGCACGATGTTTAAGCAGTAATCTCTGTCTTGCATATTACTCTGTCTTCCACCTTTAAGCTCTCAGGTTTTCAAATCTCATCCAATATAGTCCCCAACAATTAGTCTTCATCTCATCCTGTCTGATAAGTCTCCCGTGACACATGGTTCTGGGTGATTGTCCCAAAATGTTCTCCTTCTCCTAGACCTCTCCACTCCTTCTTCTTCACCCCTCTTCCTTACTGTTCAACCCTTCTGCCTGAAAATGGAGCCACTGGCTCCAAAAGCTTGCCAATTTATAACCTCCTTTTATGTGTGTGTTCTGCTGCCACTTGGTGAGTAGATTTTTTTATCTATCCAATTAATTTATAGATTGTTTTCTCTCTCTCACTCACACACACACACACACACACACACACACACTACTGCACCATCATCCACTATATTGACTTGCCACACCACCCTCACATGTGCGACATGAATGACCAGTGCCACTTACCAATGATGAATTTAATAGTTACACTACATTTCAGCATTAAACTATTAACTGTAAGTCATTTTGTTTTGAAATTATTGAATTGCAAACAGTGACTTCAACTTTTTGGGATCCCATGTATATTAGCAGAAAATCAACCACTCTTACACTTCAATGGAGGGAAATTTTTATATGTTGTGTTGAACAGAGAAACAAACAAGCAAAAAAACTACACACACACACACACACACACACACACACAGTGGAAGACAGTGTAGAAGAGGCAATCTTACCACTTGTGATACGTAAGGCTGCACTGAAATCACACTGGAGCACAAGATCACTCTCAGCATACAATCGGCAGTAGCAGAAAGAGTTTGGAATATGGGCGTCAACACAATGAACAACCATCCATATCTGTGATAAGTTTGAAATGAAGCAACAGAATAGATCATGAAGAGCTACTCCAGTGCTGTAACCTTTCACCAGATCACAGCAAAAATAAGTGAAACAGGGAGCATATACAAGTGTGGAGAGTCAATCAGTGTAAACAAACATTCTTATGAGTGAAAAGTGGAACATGTACATTTTCAGATTGTTTCACAGAATGAATGAGAACCACTCCGATCAAAGGACTGAATACTGTGAGTGGTCTGAGCACACAGTTCATGAGGATGAGGAATTGGCTGGGAAATTAGTGTGGTCTGATAAGGCCCAACTTAAAACTAAAATATACTAAGAACTGACACAACTGTGTCTTCTGGACTGCTGAATATTCTTACACTCATGCGGACAAGGCAGTGAATCTACCATTGTTTAATGTGTGACATGGTGTAGTCTATCATTGCATGGTTTGATTAGTCCATAGCTCTTTGATGGTACTGTAAGTTATAATACATACGTTGATAGTCTTAAGACAGGGATTTTGCCTGTCATTCAAACCCTGTATGAAGATTAAGACTTTGATATGAAACAAGATGGAGCCATACTTCACTACCATCGAGATATCACAGTGTTCATGGACTACACTACACCCAGACGATTGATACATCAAAGAGGTCCTATTAAGTGCCCACATCACTTCTCTGATTTGATACCTTTGGACATCTAAGTGTAGGAGATGATCAAGATGGTGTGTATTGACTCGAACTATCAACAATAAATGAACTCTGTGAAAAAATTGTAGTGGCATGTGCTGCCACTTTGCCAGATAAACTGACACGGGTGGTTTGGTTTGAAGTTCAGCGCAATCAGCACTCATTCCAAACATATAACTCACTCTCAATGGCAAAAACATAATTGTAGGTCAATTTTTTTAAGAATATATGAACTATCAAATAGTGATAATTTTTTGGACCCTCCCTCCATCTGTATACACAGCATTGAAATTAAACAGTAAAATAAAATATTGTTCTTTACTAATAAAAACATTAATAACCTGGGTCATAACCAAATCTTGACAATATAAATGACATGATTTTCAACTCATTCTGATAAGTATCAGCGTGAGTAAATTAGCACCAATTGTAATTTTTTGTTAGTTCTTTACAGAAGTTGAATGCAATGGATACTTCTGCCTGTTAATGAATGCTTTTACTTAATCCACCAAATTGAACACTTTCCATGATGGGCATCATGGAGACAAGTGTTTGGCAATGATATGTATGTTTGTAACTTATCCATTTCAGTACCCGTTTGAAGACAACAGTTCCATATCTAGTTTATAAATGCACATGATTGAAAACAACAAGATAATAAAATGCAGAACATACTGTACAATGGACAGTATGCTGATAAAAATAAAGATTTGAATATGCTGAAATAAAGACTTTACAGAAAAAAGAAGAAAAAAAATAGAGGCTTTAGACAAACAGTAGTTTCCTTTATGTAGTAAGATGTGAAAGTGTACATGGAAGAAAATGGGCTTTTAAATCGATTAGGGCGTTCCTAGGAAGCTACAGTATGATGCAACATTTTTGGACTCTGCATAAAGTGTACATTAATTTAGATACATCACAACAAAAGCTGGAGGAATGAAGTTCTCAAGAAATAATGTCAGGCAGATAGAAACAGTGACTGGAATCAGAGTTAAAGCGCACAAGCTATAAAAGCCGCAAGGCACTGGCAAAAATATGTGAACAGACCGTAATGAAAAGTCTAGTTTTAGATGACAAAATAGTTTGTTACTCACATTTAGGGCAGTACGGCGCCGAGGAGGAGGGGTACTCTGACCTGTTGATATACGATGCCTTTGCACTAATTCATCTGCTGGAGGATCAGTCCAGAAATGGTCCTGTGTCTTTGTTTTAGAGTAATCCAATGCACACGGGCCAACTGAAAGATTATCCATGATGATAAAGATAACAAAGGTGAAGTGTTCAAAATTAACTAGAAACCCGAATTACAGTTTTGCTTGGTTGAGTTAACTTACCAAGAAGGGAGCTCAAGATTGAGCCATAGTCAGGATCTGCGACAAGGGCATCTTTCTCATAGTATTTGCTGAAACAGACCATACAGCTTGTCAGATACCACTGAATCAATAAATGAGAATGAGAATTATTTTGTAAATAGCTACAAAGAGGCTGTAAAATGTTGAAACACATTGTGATTACTTGCACAACAGTGATGAGAAATAATCTTAAGTTCCTAAAGTTTTGTATTTAGTTTTGAGGCAGCACATAGTTGGCAAATTCATACCACATCATAAATAACAATGATGCCAAGCTAAAATACTACATCTGCCTGGTGAAGATCTGTCAGAAAGGAACCAAGACAAATGGGAAGCCATAAATAAAACTTGTGACAGACACGACATGATTAACCCTTTAACTGATGTGGGCAAGTTAACTCCTCATGCTCCACCACCCACCCAGTGCTGAGGACATATTAGAAAGTAGCCTCTGGGCTTTCCTGAAATGTTATTGACCTGTTTTCATGTCCTGTTCCACTGATCACTCTGTTGGGAATGAGTTACTTCCACATCTTGGTCAATTAAAGAACAACATATGTGCCTCTTTGCATGCTATCATTAAAAAAAAAAGTGTTTCAATATCTTGAACCATTTATGAAATACAACATTTGTTATGACCATGCAATTCATGATTAGGAGGGATGGAAATGGGCGCATCACATGACTGTCCATTAGATATAAAAGTCAGTAACTCTAATGAAATAAAATATCATTCTGCTCTCAGTTTTAAATAAAATTACTGTATCTTATCTACATTTCATACACCACAATGTATTAACTAAAATCAATCATTCACAGAGTCCATGCAATGAGTTTTTACCTCTGCCTGTTATTTAAAATTTTGTGCTATGTTTTACTGAACTTGATGCAGCACAGTAACTAAGATGAATAATGAAAATAAAGCCAGTCCTTTATTGAATGAAGATACAAGACTGTAAGATATTCAAAAATTGTGTCGTGTCATCCAAACAAGACACAGGCAGGGAAAAACACCACAGACGCAAAAGATGCAAGCTGATGCCAGTGTCATAGAGACAGGTCCCTCGCGCAAGTTCCACCAGCGCCACGGGCAGAGCTGAGGATGAAGATATCAACTTCGCCTTGGCCAACTGCTGGCCAAATATAATCCGCCAATGACCAGACGACAGCAGTCAGAAGCCTACTCAGAAGACAGAAGAGCAGCTCTCGCCTACTTGGTTATAGATCATCATCCAGGACTGACTTAGGCAGGGAATATCGTTTAGTGAACTCTTAAAAGTGGACAGACAGTTGTTGTAATTTGCATTTGCTATGTACTGTGAAGTTTACCTATGATCATTTGCACTTAGCCATTGACAGCCTTTTTCATGTTGTATTACATGCAGTTTTACAGACCTTCATTATTCGACAAGTCACAAAGATGAGTAAACCTTTTTAACTCATTTGTGTGACTTTGTTGCTAATTTGTTGGAGTGTTGTAGAGCCTTCATTCTCCTATCCTGTTACCTGACTCTGGGGCACAGCTGTGTAAAAGTGGCAGGGAGAAATTGTCGTAGCGGTGTACTGCACCAGAAGCCGTTTCAGGAACTCACAAACTCGGCTTACTGTAACAACAGTGGCAACGTGGTCTCCACAGCAGTAGTAATGGTGCCATTACAAAACTGGTGACAAGAGCTTACAAAACTGGTGATGAGAGTTTACAAAATTAAGTATGTCACAGCAGCTGGAACACCAACACTCAGCACATGAAGCATCATCTGGCGAACAATACAGCCACAGAAAAGATGTGCTCAGCACAGAATGGAGAGAGCATATCTGTAGCAGTGAAAGGATTAACGATCACAGCCTTAGATAATACGAAACCACTGGCCTGGTACAGAGACACAGACATCAAAGTATATACAAGAATGCTGAACTTTATTTATTGATACAGTCAACGATGAGAAAATATTTATATAGAATGAATTATCTTTACCAACATTGACACCACATGGATGGCACACACTATCTGACAGGGGAGGAATACTGTCAAATGGGAGTTAAATAATAGGTGTTATTAATGTGCCAACATGAGATACCAATTTCCTTCCTGTAAGTAACATAACAGGAAATGGAAAGTCAGTTTATTTTTATTGACAAAATATTTTTTAAAAATCTTACACTATGGCAAATTTCATCTATGGAATGTGGAAAATAGTTTGACTTGAAATTTGTCAGAAAGCAAGCAAAGAAACAATCCATTTGCAAAGTTGCTTGCTAAGTCAGGAAGCAAGGAAGGCAACAGGTTGAAACATTTTCAAGTGACACTAATCTTATCTGTGATATGTAAGGCTAGGACATTAGACACAAATTTAAAGTTGCTCTGCCTAAATCTATCACATGTAACTGTGCTGCCAACGAACCATATGTTAAATAAGTGTTTAGAAGGTATGCACACTAGAGTGGGGAGGGGGGGGGGGGGGGGGGGGACACCTGCCACCTCATCACACACCATACAGGTACATGCTTACTTTCTGATCAACAGTCTAAACAGCTCACCTACTGTTTTGCACCAAGTAGTCAATTATCTTGGCCAAAGATTTCTCAAAAAGTGCTATGCGAATCCATAGGTATCGTGGAGGTGGTGGTGGTGGTGAAGTCTGAGAACCATTCTTCTGCAGTGCTGAGGAGTCGCCACTTGAACTGGAACGCCTGAGTTAAAAAACAAAATTAAAGACATTGTTATCATGATGCAGCTGACTTAAACCTGTGACATAATTAAATTTTAACACGACAGAGAGAACACAAAACAAAAAATAATATGTAATTTTATACTTCTATCTTCAGAGGTGGTTGTTTGATTGGGGTTAAGGGACTAAAAAGTCCCTCAGTCAAGAGTGTGTTCATCCAGAGGTAGTGACGTCCACCAAAAATGTGCTCAGATAAGAGAAGTATGAAGCAGTATTAATGGCAAGGCACTCTATGTCAACACTGGTGCCAGAGCTGAAAAACAATTTACAGAAAACAATTTGCAAGAAAAGTTGGGGAGTACATTCTAAAGATGATATGAAGAGCTCCTGGCTGAGGGCTGCGAGGTGCATCCCAACTGGTAATCCCACCCGAGTGGGGAAATGTAGAGGGGATCAATGTACCTCATATGCAACAGGAACAGGATATGTTGGATGATCAGGAAATTGTCAAATGGCAATTACATAGGTGGGAAAGAGTTGGTACTATTGGAACGGAGGAGGGAAGATTCCCACTTTGGCAAGGACACTGTCTACAGAACTTGTCAAGAAGGTGCTAGTGGCCAGTCAAACTCCACAATAAGGACTGGGTCCAACAATTTCAAAGGTGAAGGCACCAGTGAGCCATAAACCTAGCAACCATAGTTCAAGTGGGATTGGACTACAGCCCAGTAAATATGATGGAGAGTACCGTAATCTGCACCCCAAGAGGTGTGGGCAAAGAAGTAGGAGCATTAAGCTTTTGCATGCAGCTAATCTTTAGCTGATGAATCTGGAGCAGCCAAGTCAGCTTTTTGTCACAGAGGAGTCCCAAAAATTGAGACTGTCTAAGTGCTGGACACGCAAGTAGAGTTCTGGGTCTGGTGGCCTTTGTTACAATGACAAAAATTCTTGACCCAAACTTTTGCTGGAGAGAACTGGAAACCAAGGGAAAGGGTCTAATCAGAGGCCTGTTGAATGACACCTTGGAGCTGACATTTATCCAAGGCTACAGAGGGGGAACTGTACAAATGCAGAAGTCGTCAACCAGTGCGGGATGACCAGTGACATAATAGAGGTCACTGCCCATTGATGGCCATGAGGAAGAGTGTAACACTTACAAGGGAAAGGCCTCAGACACAGCCAAACAACTCAGCTCAAATTTGGCAGGTCACTTGTGTACAACCTAAAACAAAGGACTAAGATATTTTGAGTCAACATCCCCGCAATTTTGTGAAAATCATCCCTAAAGGTTATGACGAGCAATCAACTCAAAATTGGTGGGATTGATATATAATTGTAAATAGAGCATTTTTCATCATCAGGTATGGGGTCCAAAAACACATACTTTTCCAGAAATCGAGGTAGGAAACTTTTACCACTGCCGCTTCTGTACCCACATGGTAAATGCTTTTCACCAACAGCACCGATAGCGCAACGGCCAAGGTAACTGGCTGGGAATCGGAGAACCCAGGTTCAATCCTGAAGAAACCTAGCGGATGTTGTTCTTTTCGTTTGTATTTTTCCATATCTCAATTGACAGGGATAGGAGGGTTAATAATGTAAGTAAATCAATAAGAAATGATAATAATAAGGTAGGCAAATAAATTTCTCAAACCTCTTGGGATAGTAAACAATTAATATGTTACTCCAGGTCACTTTACAATGGCTCTTCCAGTCACTGTTACATGTCCTCACTTTTCTTCGAACAATTAGATGAATGGTACTTGTCATACAAACATCTGAAACAAATATACTCAAGGCACCAAGAACATCTAATGAATGCAATGTTCCGACAGCTACACTGTTCCTTCCGAAGAATCGGCAAAAAACAAACTTGGTTTACATTTAAAAATATGTCTTTTTCGTACCATGCATATGATACAATTGCCTGAAAAATCGGTGCTGAAAGTTGGTTATGAATTATGCCGTGAATAGTTATTGCATCCGTGCGGTTGTGCAATTCCCACTGGGTTTCCAGAATCACATTGCAATTCTGAAGCCTGGAAATAAAGTTTTTAAGATGGCAATTGAAATAGACATCACACGGCTGGCACACAGGTGTGTAGTTTGGCGGTGTTACTTTTACAGTGCACGTCGGCTGACCCTCACCATCTATAAACATTGTGTCATATATTATAGTATTAATTTGTCCACTCCAGGAATCCAATATTAGACAAAACTTGTTATCAGAAACGTATGGTTTTAAAACATTCTCGGGAAATGTTCTGTAAATCGCATTCATCAGTTTCCCAGATTTGGAGCAGGTAATGTAAACATTTTTCAATGAGTCGGTTAAACGACTGACCTCTTCTATAACCCGAGGACGAAATGTAACATTCGTTTCCTGTAAACAAAGGAAAACCTTAGGCAACACTTTTCCAGAGACTATGATGGCATATTGCACCGTGAACGAATGTGTTAGTTTGTTTTTGCTACCAACTGTGACAAGGGTTCGTTTTTCTCCCTTATGCGGTAATGTGCATCGAATGTTCATCCGATACTCGCATCCCGTTTGATCAGTGCTGATCACGTAATCATGAGTGACACCGTTTGCGTGCCGAAAAGAGATGCCACTTTCTGTATATCTTCTATGTTTTGTACCTCCTTATGAGAGACATATTTAGTGACATGCCGTTGATGAATTTTATACTCCTGATTTGAAATTTCTTGCCCGAAGATAATGATGCAGCAAACATAAAATCCTTGTTGGCCATATATTGAAGCACTGCACCTGCAGCTGACTCCTGAAGTATTCTCGTTGTTACATTTTTGTTATGACAATGAGATTCAACAAATCGGTTGTATGTCCACTTATTTATCGCCTGGTATTAGCTG
Organism: Schistocerca serialis cubense; assembly: GCF_023864345.2. Lineage (NCBI taxonomy): Eukaryota > Metazoa > Arthropoda > Insecta > Orthoptera > Acrididae > Schistocerca > Schistocerca serialis. The sequence continues at coordinate 215,026,151 of NC_064646.1, read as the reverse complement.
TATCTTGTCCCTCCTTTAACGATATCACTTTTCCACAATTTCAAATCCTCCTTACTTTTCAGGGCTATTGTTGTTCCATTCTTTTGCAGTGTTTGTAAGTTCCAATTTGGATGATTCCTGGCTAGCACTACCCCCTTTACTTTTACTTCAAGGGGTATAGCGCCGTAGTTCAATCGTTTAGTAATCGGTTTGTAATACTCATTGGGAACAGATGAAGCACATATTCTCAGTGATGTGGAGATTTCCAAAGTGTTATGACCATTTTGTGTTTCACTAGTCAGGATATCTTCCTCTGAATCACCTTCTGCTTTGTCTTCATGGTATAGTACTTCAGTATCAACAAAAGTCATTTCGTTCGTCAGCTCCAAAAATCACTCGACAATAGCCGCTCCTATCAATCTGGAACACCAAGAAACAGAACTGTCTGCTTCCGGTAGTGCACTGATAATGCATCTGTCTTGCAACACTTTTACAAACCAAAACACAGCGTCAGTAACTTTCCGCTTGCCATCGTCTCTGACAGGCTCCCAACTATATATTACAGTGCTAGTCGAAAGGTGTACATGTTCCATTATTCAGATTATACACCTGAAAGATATGACACAACAAACAATAACTAGTTACTACGGCAAGACGAGCTAATTACTACAACTACATACAGTACTCGTCATATATTACTTATGGAAGAACAGTGTATTCATTCACAAAACGTATTTCATTCGGCGCGTTAATGGTGGAAAAATCACTACACGTATCAGTGAGGTTTGTGGCAGCCTAATGACAGAAAACAACTCTTTCAGATTGACTTCTATAAGGCTCATGCTGGACACCTTCACTCTTCCAGGTTCACAACTATGATATGACGAAGAGGCAACCAGGACAACATAACTCTCCCCACATGCATTCTGTCCCATGCCTCACTGTAAACAAGTGTCACGTGGTTGGCTATCTGTGATCCCTCATGAGGAATTCGCAAAACTCTTACTCGGGGTTGTTTTCGTGTGACAAGGCTTAAAAGTTAAATACTTCACTAACTCATGGCATTCTGGGAAATTAGTTTGCCTATCTTATTATTATCATTCCTTATTGATTTACTTACCTTATTAACCCTCCTATCCCTATCAATTGAGATACGGAAAAATACAAATGAAAAGAATAACATCCGCTAGGTTTCTTCGAGATTCGAACCCGGGTTTTCCGATTCCCGGCCAGTTACCTTGGCCGTTGTGCTATCGGCAAAAAGCGTTTACCATGTGGGTACAGAAGTGGCAGTTGTAAAAGTTTCTTTCCTCAATTTCTGGAAAAGTTTGCATTTGCGGACCCCATACCTAATGATGAAAAATGCTCTATTAACAATTATCTATCGATCCCTCCAATTTTGAGTCGATAGCTCATCATAACCTTCAGGGACTGTTTTCTCAAAATTGCAGGGGTGTTGTCCCAAAATATCTTAGAGTCCTTTGTTTTAGGTTTTACACAAGCGACCTGCCAAATGTGAGCCAAATCGGTTGGCTGTGTCTGAGGCCTTGCCCTTGTTAGCACAGTGCCCCCCAGGATGCTATTCTCTTGGATATGTGGAGAGCTGGACGAAGTACCAACTTTGAATAACTGCTGGCATAAAAACTGATGGATAAAAATTGGTAGGGAGTGCAAAAGCCCCAGCCATGGAATGCGAGTAAAATGTGATGGCATCAGGCGGTATGATATGCCTTGTGTGGATCAAAAAAGACTGAAATGTGGTGTTGGCATTCAGAAAAAGCCTGTCAGATTGCTGTTTCCAACCTAACCACTTGGTTGGTTGTGGATCGTACTTCCCAGAAACCACACTGAGAGGGGGACAAAGGCCTTGAGATTCATGAAGCTAGCATAATCAGAGGGCAACCATCTTTTTCATGCACTCTGCAAAGCACACCAGTGAGGATATCTGTTGATAGATGTTGGGTTTTTGCCTGGCTTAAGTTTTGGAAAATTATTCTCTTGCCACAGCAAAGGAAGACACCGTCAAGCCAAATATGATTGAAGATCCGGAAGAGAGAGAGCCTTTGAATAATATTCGGGTGTCAGATCATCTGATTATGAATTTAATTGGCCTGGGACCATATTGTGAGAGAAGGAATGAGCTTGAAGCAGTTCCCACTCAGTGGAAAGTTCAATATATGATTCTGCTTGGCAGGGGATTAAACATAGGAGGATATCTTCAACTTGTCATTTCTGCAGCAGAAAGGTAGCCAGATAAGAGGACACTGATACTGTCACCAAATGGGTCTCAAGATGTTCAGCAAGAACTGACATCAGTAAAAAGACCAACCTGAAGGACAAGACCTGGATCAGTTGTCGATCATTGGTAGTCCAGAAGACTAGAGCTAGGCATCAGCATCCAGGATAAAGAGGTATACATTCCCAAGGAAGAGGCATGGTGCTGCCAGAATTCCTTCTAACAGCATTTAATTAGAGAGTGAGCCTTGGCATGAAATTGCTTAAAGTGATAGGGTGGATCTGTGAAGGATGTTGCATGAAACACTGCAGCGCACTTCAGTGATCCTGAACAGTTATGGCTACATCCTAGGTCCACTGTGGCACCAGCCGCCGATGGAGGGGACATGTAAAAATGGAGACAGCACTTACAGCAGCATGGGTGATTGTGTCGGAGACATCTCATCCAATCTCATAGATGCAATCTGACAGGAATATGGTAACAGCAGATACATATAATTGCCAGTTGGCTGTTTGATGCACTCAGTGTGGTAGTTGGTCCAACTGGCAATGGCAGGAAAGTGACAGGATCTCCAGAATTTGGTCACTGCAACAAAGACCATCATGAAGTGACCAATGGGGTGAAGCCATGTGATTGGGGGAAGAGACTGTTAGTTCGACAGCACTAAAGTGGATAAGAATACTATTAAGTAAAGAAGGAGAGATCAGGGTCAGCAAGAAGCTGGTCAAGTACAAGGGATACAGAAAAAGTTCAAAGAAGCTCCTTTTACAATACTGAGAAATTGGAGAGGGAGTGCCACAGATATGATATGTGGCATTTTTATTGCAGCTGGATCTTTTCACGAAATTTCAATGATCAACTTTCTCCTCCGAATGTGAAGGAAATTTGTTAGCACCCATCTACAAAGGGAGAAATGACCATCATAATAAAATAAGAGGAATCAGAGCTCGAGTGAAAAGATTTAAGTGTTTGTTTTGCCTACGCACTGCTCAGGACTGGAAACAGCTTTTGGAAGTGATTCAATGAACCCTCTGCCATTGCCATCTACTTAAATGTGAATAGCAGAGTAATTCTGTAGGCATACCAGACAGGAGGGGTGTGCACTGAAGAACACAAGTAGAAGTAAAGTGTGTATATGTGATGTGTGTGTGTGTGTGTGTGTGGGGGGGGGGGGGGGGGTTGGATTAAGGTCATTAACTCAGTTTAAGTAAGTGGTCTACCTGGAGGTTTGGTAAGGTCTTAAGGGACCAAATTGCTGAGGTCATCGGTCACCTGGAGGTTTCTAAAAGTTGCAAATAGTTACTGTTGAGATCATTTGCAGCTGCACCACAATTGCTTCCAATGTGGTATGAATGAGTATCTGTTCAATGTTAACTTATGTATGAACCAAAGCACAGATCCCTTCAGATGTTCTCTTAGACCCAGCACATTCTGACAGAATGGGCAATAACCACAGAGCATTAAGGAATGGTTGTCAGTGAAGTATGTTTCTTGTAGAGCAATGCCAATTGCAGAGGGGCAGGAAAAAATAGCAAGATGGCGCCCATTGGAAAGTGCAGTGACGACGCTCGAAAATAGGCAAAAGTTAATAGTGTAAAAAATGTCAGAAATTGTAAAAGGAATTCTGTGTGTGAAGTGCAACTTGTGGCTGAACAGACTGTGTGAAAAAATACGCTTAAAATTTATTAGCGACGATATTCACTAGTCGTGCCTTGACTGTTTGCAGGATGAAAACACAAAACTAAAGTGCGCTTCATTTATGACGGCGGCCGAGTTTACTTTCGTTCTGCGCATCTGACATCACAAAACATAGTCAGTCAATGAACAGAGAATGACGTTGCCAGAGCTCGACTGCAGTACAGAGCTCAGACGATTATCTTCAGTTTTAGAAACATTCAGTAACAAATAAAGTAACTGAACGAAAGCAACGTCTTGATAGCAGAATTTCTTTTGTAGAAAGTTTGGAAAAAGCATTCTTTATACCAATTGCTTCATATTCTATTAATTAATCAAACCAAACAAGCAATAAGCCTCCTAATTCAGGCGATAGCAAGGAAAGGTGTTTCTATCATTCTCACTAACAGCTTTTTCGCAATAAAGAACAGCGGTAATTGTTTATTTTCTATTGTACTTCAACAAAACGTGACTAATTCATAGTCATACCAACAGTGTTTGTCGGTATTTTGTGTCCTCGTTTAAAGTCCTCCAGGAGTAATATTCAATGCCAAGCTGCGTTAGCGTAATGGTTACAGTGTTTGGCTGCTATGCCAAAGGTTCCAAGCTCAAACCTCATTTAGTGCTCAATTTTTCTTTATTTAAAAACAATATCGAAGTGTCTTACTTCATGAATTTTATTCGTTTGAATGTAATTTTTTGAAATTTCTAGTGGCAACTAAAGTCAACCATACGGAAAGTATACGCTATGGACTTTTACCTCTGCAAACTCTTCAAAATTTCGTGCAGTGGTTTACTTCACTTAATGCTCCACAATAACTGCGTTGAACATCGAAACAAAATTACGTCATTTATGGGGGGAAGGTATCAGTCAAGGAGATGTGTAAAAATCAAATTTTTGGGCCACATAGTTTTTGTGAAATCGAATGATAAGTGTGTCAAAGCAGTTGGAACACCATGTGTCTGCACAGGCGAGCAGTGCAATGATGACCAAATCACTCACAGCGCGGAATGCGGGGAGCACGTCTCTGTAGGAGCAAAAGCGTTAATGCGGCCGTGGTGGCTTTACTTCATAAACTGCGTGCTCCCCCCTAAATGTAAGTTTGCTTGGCGTGTGCAACTGGCAACGCAGCAATCTCCCGCGTCTGGCCGGGCATGCGCGAACCGCCAAGATAAAAGAATTGAACTATAGCCTCCGCAGGGTGTTTGCAGGAAGAAATTATTAAGGTGCTTCTTAGTGATAATGACACTTTAAAAGCAGAACTCTCAGTGCAGAATCATGAAGACTTTGACCTGAAATACAGGATTTTTTTAACAGTTGAGGAAATAGACGAAAATAACATCAAAAACGGGTGGAATGATGCAGTCATTAGCTCAAACAATGAGGCTACTGCACTTAAGGAAATAACTTGTGTGGAAGTCCCAAGACCTGAAAATAAATACAAGTTGACAAGTGTAATGTACAGCAAAAAGAATTCGTAACATCTCAGTAATGAAAAGCAGGGTGAAAAAAATGAATTCCTCGTTATAGGTGATTCTCTGGTGAAAAATGTGGTACTGCCAAATTCCACAATAGACATTCATCAGGAATCAAGACCTGCCTGTTAAAGAAACACTTCAGCAACAGACATAACTCTCAGGATGGTTCAGCAGAGGCCTCTCGGAAGAATTACAAAGGAGTCGTCATCCATGTAGGTACAAATTCTTTTATATGCTCAAATGTGTGTAAATTCCTAAGGGACCAAACTGCTTAGGTCATCGGTCCCTAGACTTCCACACTACTTAAACTAACTTAAATTAACTTATGCTAAGAACAACATGCACACCCATGCCCGAGGGAGGAGTCTAATTTCCAGCGAATTCTTTTAGAAGCAACACTGAAGAGGAAATTATAAGTGAAACAATAAATTTAATTCGATCTGCCAGTAACCTCTACAAAACATCTAGAATCATGGATGGTAGTATTACCTAGAGGACATCAGTAAGTGATTGATATATAAAGAGAATAAACTGTGATATGAACAAAAACTGTAATGAACTAGGAGCTGTGTTCGTAATTCCGAATAAGTTCTTATGCAATAAGTGTTTGGGCAAAGATGGTCTCTGTTTAAACAGGTCAGGATCCAAAATTCATAGTACAATGTACACCAATACATGTAAAATTCTGAAAAATAGGGGAAACTTATAAGAAGTTATGGGGATAAAAAAACAGTGTTTGGTAATGAAAATGGCAAGACCAAAATTGTGTGCAAGAAAGAGTATGCTTGAGAAGATGAATAGGAAAGAATGTCCCTATATAAGGACTGTAATATAAATGCTCCAAGTGCTGACTTTTCAAACAAAAGTCATAAAAGGGACAAATTACAAATTATTCAATTTGAATGTAGAAATATCAGAGTTATTTGACTCAATGAACACTGACTTACACCTGACAATACTAAAATTCTTAATAAAATCCAGAATTCAGTTTAGCCAACAGTTTTTGTAGACGAGAGAAATCAAATGGTCGCTTTGAATACTTACTCATTCTGATATAAAATATGAAATAAGGAATGATTTTAATCATTTGAATAAAGAGTGTATATTTGAAAGCTGCTGTATCAAGTTGAGGCACCCAAATGTTGTTGTTGTTTCTATTTACAGAGAAAGCTACAACTGAAGCTTTTCTGCTGAAATTTCATTGCTTGCTTTAAAAGCTCAATTACAAAAAAAAAAAGGAAAACAATAGCAACAGCTGCTGACTTCAATATGGATATCAAAGTAGAATGCAATGACGTGTCCAAAATTCATTGGCTTAATAAAAAAAAAAAAAAAAAAAAAAAAAAAAAAAACTTTAGCTTCAAAATCAACTTCATGCAACCCACTCTAGTGGGTTGCATGAAGTTGATTTTGAAGCTAATATTATTTGAAGCTAATATTATTAATATCATGCAAGCCACTCTAGTGGGTTGCATGATATTAATAATATTCAACAAATTATGTATTTGAAGATGTTCATAAATGTTGCATAGATTTAGGAATCTCTGACCACTCTGCATTATTCATTAAACTACCAAAATTAACAAAGAAATTTCATGTAACAAAATCCACACGAAAAGGAACTTCAACGAAAAAAAAGTCAATTATATTTAGAAATAAGTTAAGGGGCTCCGGAACGCTCTATACTTGCAATGTTAAAATAACGCTTATAAATTACATCTTTCCTCACAAAGTATTTGAGGTAGGAAGTTGAACTTTTTACAGATTATTTATTGGAATATGGGCTACAACTTAACACAGGGATTTTACAAAATTTTAGTTCAGTTATTAAAGATGATTTTTTTTCAATTGTAATGAAAATTCACAACATTTCTTTGCAATTTTTTATTTATATATTCAAAAATATACAGTTTTTTGGAAAAAGGCTGTGTTAAATTATGCAGAAGGTACTGTGTAACATTTACTGAAAGTTTGAAACAAATATGTTAGGAAGATCCTTAGAAAACATGTAATTAGTATGAGAAAATAAAAGTTTTGGGAATCGAGCGACAAAGATTGGATTAACTTTTTAGTGCATTCCAGGTCCATAAGATGGATTATCTTCATCCTCTGCAAACTCCTCCTCCAGCTTCCTCTTGTTCCTCCTCCTGTTTATTTCTAGACTCTTTACAGCCCTGTCTGCAGCCCGAAGGCGTTCCTTGTCTAAAGCAAGCATCGCTCGTTGTTGTGTTCATAGATTTTGCTACCATTTTCTTCAGTTGCAGTTACTGCAACACTGTTGCAAAAGGTGGTCATGTATCAACACTTACCACATTTCAGTTGTATTTCACTAGCAAGTCCTACGTGCTTTATTATGGAGTGTTCCAGACCAACTTCACTACAATGAATGCATCTTACACAGTTTGAAAAAATTCCTTTGAGATCTGACATATCAAATATTTCATTCACATCCGATTCGCCCATAAAACATTCATAGTTTTCACTCATTGAACCAAGCTTCTTCTGTGAAGTATTTTCTTTCCACTTGGACTGCTATGGGCAGGTGTACTTGAGAGGTTAGGTTCACTCACTTGGTTATCGTCTTTATTGTTTACAGTAATAACACATACCTTCGGATTTCCAACATTTCTCCTTTTCTTAAAAGCCTTCAGAGGATTTCTAATAACTTTACTTTTACTCATTATTATACTTCAACAAAACAGAGACTCAAGAAACAGAATTAATTACGAATATTTTCGAGATAACGACAGAGTAAATAAACATGAAGCAATCTACAATCACACCATATATATTGAACCATCACAGGTTAGCCACAACACATGCTTTATCTCACATCACTAAAATGTACCTGATGAACACGGGCGTTAATAATAACACCATTTGACAGCAGTTTAACAGCGCCACAGTGGGTCACGCCCATGTAGAACACATTTTAAAAAAAATTTAAAAATAGTTGTAGTCTTCGGAATTGAATAAAAAAGGTAATAGTCTGCAGATTCAGAAAACGCAAAAACATAAAAATTGAACTTTTCATGATTTTGAGCCTTTCCGGAGCCCCTTAAGAGAGCTGACTTGGCTTATAACAGCTGTATTTCAAGTAATAGTCACTTTAACAATTTTTAAGTGGCTTTCTTGAAATATTTAATGAAACTTTCCCACTTAGAACCACATGTAACAAAATGACTAATAAACTTCAATGGATAACTCAGAGTATACAAATTTCTAGTGCCAGGAAGAGAAACTCCACAAAAAATAATAAAAACAGATGTTTTACTATCTTCATCATTACAAAACTATATTTAAAAAATTTGTGAAGGCAGTCAAACAAATGGCAAATAAGTTCATTGTACAACAAAAAATGTGAAACAAAAGAAGTGAGGTCCATTGTCAAATCAGAGTTAGGTGTTAGAGTTAGTAGTAATGAAATATCTACAATTAAAGTAGAGGACAGCTATATTGTAAACCCAACTCAAATATCAGAGAGTTTAACTGAGTTCTTCATTAACGTAGCAAAGTCAGATGTTGATGTAGCAGAGTTTCAGAGTAAAGTAAATCCCTTTCGACTCCATCAAGAAGCTGAGTATCTTACAGATTTTAAAAAAGTCACAATAAAGGATGTGGAAAATATTCTACTATCATTAAAAATAAAATCTGCTGGGTAGGATTGGATACCCACTGTTGTTGCTGTGGTCTTCAGTCCAGAGACTGGTTTGATGCAGCTCACCATGCTATTCTACCCTATGCAAGCTTCTTCATCTCCAAGTAACTATTGCAACCTACATCCTTCTGATTCTGTTTAGTGTATTCATTTCTTTGTCTACCTCTATGATTTTTACCCTCCACAATTCCCTCCAATACTAAATTGGTGATCCCTTGGTGCCTCAGAATGTGTCCTACTAACCAGTCCCTTCTTTTAGTCAGATTGTGCCACAATTTCCTCTTCTCCCCAATTCTATTCAGTAGCTTCTCCTTAATTACGTGATCTACCCATCAAATCTTCAGCATTCTCCTGTAGCACCACATTTCGAAAGCTTCTATTCTCTTCTTATCTAAACTATTTATCATCCATATTTCACTTCAATACATGGCTACACTCCATACAAATACTTTCAGAAACGACTTCCTGACAGTTAAATCTATACTCGATGTTAACAAATTTCTCTTCTTTAGAAACACTTTCCTTGCTATTGCCAGTCTACGTTTTATATCCTCTCTACTTTGACCATCATCAGTTATTTTGTTCCCCAAGTAACAAAACTCATCTACTACCTGAAGTGTCTCATTTCCTAATCTAATTCCCTCAACATCACCTTACTTCATTTGACTACACTCCATTATCCTCATTTTGTTTTTATTTATGTTCATCCTGTATCCTCCTTTCAAGACACTGTCCATTCCGTTCAACTGCCCTTCCAGGTCCTTTGTTGTCTCTGACATAATTCCAATAACCTCAGTTATTTCTTCTCCATGGATTTTAATTCCTATTCCAAATTTTTCTTTTATTTCCTTTACTGCTTGCTCAATATAAAGATTGAATAACACGAGGACAGGCTACAACCCTGTCTCACCTCCTTCCCAATCAGTGGTTCCCTTTCATGCCCCTCAACTCATTACTGCCATCTGGTTTCTGTAAAAATTGTAAATAGCCTTTTGCTTCCTGTATTTTACCCCTACCACCTTCAGAATTTCAAAGAGAGTATTCCAGTCATTTTCAAAACCTTACTCCAAGTCTACAAATGCTAGAAACATAGGTTTGCCTTTCCTTAATTTATCTTCCAAGATGAGTCGTAGGGTCTGTATTGTCTCATGTGTTCCAAGACTTCTACAGAATACAAACTGATCTTCCTCAAGTTCAGGTTCTACCAGTTTTTCCACTCGTCTGTAAGGAATTCGTGCTAGTATTTTGCAGCCATTACTTATTAAACTGGTAGTTCAGTAATTTTCACACCTGTCGACAACTGCATTCTTTGTGATTGGAATTATTATATTCTTCTTGACGTCTGAGGGCATTTTGCCTGGCTCATACATCTTGCTCACCAGATGGTATAGTTTTGTCATGGCTGGCTCTCCCGAGGCTACCAGTAACTCTAATGGAATGTTGTCTATTCCTGGGGCCTTTTTTTGACTTAGGTCTTTCTGTTATCTGTCAAATTCTTCACACAGTATCATATATCCCACCTCATCTTCATCTATGTCCTCTTCCGTTTCCATAATATTGTCCTCAAGTACATTGCCCTTGTACTGACCCTCTATATACTTCTTCCATTTTTCTACTTTCCCATCTTTGCTTATGGCTGGTTTTCCATCTGAGCTCTTGATACTCATACAGAAGGTTCTCTTTTCTCCAAAGGTCTCTTTAATTTTCCTGTATGCAGTATCTATCTTATGCCTAGTGATATTCCGGGTGATTAAAAAGTCAGTATAAATTTGAAAACTTAATAAACCACGGAATAATGTAGGTAGAGAGGTAAGAAATTGACACACATGCTTGGAATGACATGTGGTTTTATTAGAACGAAAAAAAAAAAAAACCACACAAAGTTCACAAAAGTCCGACAGATGGCGCTGGACAGCAAAACGTCAGTGACTGCGCATGACAATCGTGTATAAAAGGAGCTGTAATGAGAGGGATAATCAGATGCGCCAGCAGTCGCAGCATGTTGACGTTACCTGAAAAGACGCTTTTAGTGAAGCTGTGTTATCAGAATGGGGAATGTGCTAGTTCAGAATTACGATCCTGTCGCCATAGGAAGGGGGTTCGAACGGGTAAAGATCTGTTAACAAATGCAGCTGTGGCGAGAATGAAAAACTGGTGAATAGTGAGGATGGTGTTCCATGCAGCTCTCACACAAAGTTGGTTGTTCCCTAGGGCTAGCTTCATGGATTAAATGGCCACAGTTGTCACATTTTGGGTCCAACATGCAATGGTATGACAGATGACCAAAGTATAAGCATCGGAAGTACCCCATAGGTGGTGGAACATAAACTTTCGTGTCACACCTGTGCACTTTGAGTACCTTTTTCTAGGAGGACATTCCCTTCAAAGGCTAAGATCAAGTTGCCTATATCTGCATAATTATCCTTGGGACTTTTTTTGGATGCGTCTAAGAAAATGTATGCCTCAGCACTCAAGATTATCCTATAGCTCCTCATCTGTTTGGAACATAGGTCTCTGTGGGAGATGATTCCTTGGACCATGTTCACAGCAGAGTGTGGATCAATGGCCAATGGTATGTCATCCAGATGTTCACATGCCCCAAGAGGTTATAAGGCAGAGGAGGTTTTAAACAATAGTGATCCATTGCACCTTTTCTCAATGACTCAACTCCTCTAAATTTGTCTTCAACATGTTCCACAAAAAATTGTAGCTTTTTTGTAATAAAAGAACCTCCATCAGTTCAAGTACATACTAAGAATTGGATAAACTGTTTCACTCCCAAATGTTTGGCGTGTTCCTCTTCCCACAGGGTAGCCAGAGAAAGCAGTAGTATTGAAACTGTCTGCCTTGCAATTTCTGTACGAAATGGCCAAATCAGAGTCTCCACTAGGATGCCACCTGCTCTGAACATGCGGCACCTAGCTGCAGCAAAGGCCATCTGGCGTGAAGGCTGTTGCTGGGAGTCCTGATGCCCCAGGAAATGGGCATCTACTACTTGGCATGCATGGAAAGCTAGCAGCCCAGACACCAGCAGTGTGACCCTGTGTTGTCAAGAGTACTCAACAACTGAAAAGGTACACATTGCAACTCCATGTCAGACTATCTATTGTATTGGCTTTGAAGGAATGTAAGAGCCTACACAAGTATTGTGTACAGATGAGCTTCAACATTTGCTTGCAATAGGCATTATTTAAGGTGATGGTCTCCAGTCAGTCCCACTGAAAAAAAAATGAAGGTCACACCCAGAAGGGGACCAAAAATTACTTCAGCCAAAAAGTGATGTATGAATATTCCAAGAACAGAAAGCAGAACCTAGGGAGTGCCTGGATCAACATCAAAGGCTGCCACCATGAGAAAGAGTAAGAGAAGGAAGGATAGTCAGAGATGAGGGACTGCAGCACAGAAAAGCAAGTACATGCTGCGATAGCTTGGGTGCCAGTGCATGCCACATATGTGTTTAGAGTAGTGATTCTCCCCAAGTGGCTAGCTTTACAGATCACTACACACACTGGGTAATTTTCATCACCTGTAAGCCATGGCACAGGCCACATAGTACCTATTTTACTAGCCACCTTTCCCTCATTCACGTGTGTTGTGAAGAAAGTAGAAATAACTTTATGTTTCCTTATACACTATACTCTCCCTAATTTTATCATTAAATCTATAGTATCCAGGTTTATGAAATTTTAAGAGCAGCCCATCTCACTCAGTATGATATCTTTCTTCCAGGATACTACACTGGAGTTCAGTGTGCACTTTTGTTTTGCTAACATGGCAACAAATTAGATCCTTCACAAAAGACATCACTATTCTGAGACCTTTTTCAGTTAAACCACTGTAAAACAGATCCTGATTAAAGAGACGCAACAGTTTTTAGAGGAAAAGTCGGCCCATAATTTATTGCTGATACCACAGAGAAACAATATTGGTGAATTTCATCCATTTATTACTATGCTGGACCATCTTGTGTATATGCCATCATAACTACAAATGGCATTCAGAGCATAACAACTGCCTGAGAAAGAAACTGAGAAAGTAGTTTAAGTTTTGAATGAAAGCCACAGAAAAAAAGAACATATGCACATACACAAATGCAGGCACGCCTGTGCCTATGCAAGCACCCACACATGCACATGCATGCAATCACTTACTTGCTCAGTTGCAGTGTTACAACATGTGTAATTAATGGTATGTTGCTTACCTGATGGCTGAGGCGGTGCGGAGGGGGGGGGGGGGGGGGATGATAAATAACTGAAGAATGAGGCCATCAGTCACTTGTTCCCAAGATAGTCTTATCCGGAGTTAGTAACGTCAGCCAGAAGTTTATTCAGATTGTGATATTCAAGCAGGGGTGATAAAATCAAAGCATTATTGATGCCAGAGGGAAAAGTATTTTGATTGGGCCATTAAGCTGAATAAAAGGCCACTGCCAAACTGTGGCTGAGACAGAGCTGACCAATCAGTGGCAGTAAACATTGCTGAGTACAAAATACACTATTTCAATGACTGCTTCACAATCAATGTCATCTGGATCCTTCTCTCAGCACCAGCTTCTCTGAACTATGTACATAGGAGTCATCTCTGCTATACATCCTTCATTCTCATGATCTGCTTGGCCTCTATCTCCAATGACCTCTTGCACCAACACTCACATCCACCATTTCCCAAGACCCACTTATCCTGTGACCACACCCTCTTCCCCCAGTCTCGCTCCTCCCACATTCTACTCCATGTCACTGTGAACTACACAAACTCACCAGTAGTGGTGCCAGTACTTCACATTCCTATATCGCACATGTGCTGCCTTCCCCTTCCGCATTCCCATCACTTACACCTACTGTCTCCCTCTAACCCATCAGCAAACCTTTCCCCTCATTTTTTCTTTTGTTCACTCCATCCTACAACCCCTCACCTCAGTATACAGGCAGAACTCCTACCCAGTATTGTGCAGTCCATAGATACACTGTAGCTCTGTGTGTGTGTGTGTGTGTGTGAGCGCGCGCGCACCAGCTTTTACATATAGGGTCTCATTTGTCTGGTAGACAGTTGAAAAGGCAGAAAGAAACATTTGACCAAAAAATTTGTGTTTATGATTACTTCCATTTATTCACTTCCAAGTGGTAAGCACAATTTATTTTCAAATTCTTATTTGGAAAAAATATCCTTTTATTGCCAACAGTATTTCATCAACAATTTCATTTTGGGTCATAAATTGTCTATCAGAAGACTTTGCGTTATTCTTACACACATGAACTGATAGTTATCCTAGATATTCCTTTTAATAAACAAGTTATGTCAACAGAGTATACATGAGTATTAAGCATCTTAAACACAGTAATCACATTTACATGTCATTGCTTTCCTGTAAAAATTTCACGACACATCAGACAAGCATTTGCTTGGAAGTTTCCTCCTCCCCCCCTCCCCCCTTTATATGGAAAGTGAACACAATTTATGACATCTTTCAGTTTTACCTTTTGCAGCTATTTCCAAGATAAAATTCTAAGTCATGTTATATATGTGATAACTTAAGAATTTAATGTTGCAGTTCACCATCTTGTGCACTATTTCAAATTATTAACCAACATATCATTAACTCAGTATTTTGTAGATCAGCAGATAGAATTCTATTACTATGTATGTTACAAATCATACAAACATGTACGAACCGATTTGGATCCACAGCCTCTGCTTGCATCACAAGTTGTGAGACAACTGCAGCTGGTTCAAAGACCTTCCCAACTTTGTGAATAAGTGCTGTGGTAGAGCTTGTTTTGAAGAGACCAAGAGCACGTCGTTTTAAACCTTGCGAAAGACAAGCTTCTACTGCTCCTGAAAATAAATATTGCAATTAAAGATACATTATCAGAAAAAGATATTTATCAACAGCTATTTTAATAAATATTGTCAAATGCATGTGACCTTGATGAAAATAATTCCACCATTACATAATTATCAAACTTTACAGCAGCATGTACAATAAATTATAATAAAGACAAACATGTTAATCAGATGTACAATTTTGTAGTTACTGGATACGCATAACATTAAGTGTCTGCGAATGCCACATTCACTGCACAGAGCAATGAGCTGTTGAGATTATGCCTGCTACAACGTCTGAGGAATTACACACAATTTTTAAAAAGTTTATCCAATGAATATTCTGAAATTCTGGCTACAATCAACAAAGTGTGTGTTACATTTATCACAGAACTGCTAATGTATTTACAATTCATCATTCATGAGTGGTGTATTCTGAAATCTGAAAACTGCAAATGGAAACACACCCTCTGCTTCTGGCCAGTGTTTCCTCACCCCACAGTACCACAAGAAAACTAGCAAGGTGGACAAGCTGATAAGATCTCAGGAAAGAGTACAAAGACCACAAGACAGTAAACCAACACAGATGTTAAAAAGCAAGAAATAATAAGATGGGAAGAGCAGAAGCCAGGCCGGATCACCGAGCAAGGGCAGCTATCAGCCCCGTGGGTCTCAGCAGGCAATGGGGCACCTGTCCAATCTCTCAAGTGGCCAATGATGCTAATTCTCCCTACCTCATAGAGATGAGTAGAAACCACCTTCATAGGTAAAATTAAAATCAGATACATTGTCATCCACTAGCACTGGAGGTAGCATGTCAGCAAGTTTAAGGTTTTGCCTTAAGATAACCAAATTGGGACAGTCCAGTAAGTTGTGGGCCATCATCAGATGGGTACCACGCCAATGGTACGGTGGATCCTCACATTGTACAACATTGCCATTTGTTAGCCAAGTGTGGCAAATGCAAAATCTACACAGTGGTAGAGTACTGCTGACAAGCTTGACAGGAAGACTGCCACATGATCATAGGCTCCTTTATTGCTCACAGTTCACTCGGTGAAACCAGGGCACACCAATCTGTGTTACAATCATCTAGATAGAGTAGCCTTCAGGAGCACACAGGAAGGAAGAAGGAACAAAGAGAGATCTCAAATGCTGAAGCAGAGGAAGGGGAGGAGATGGAAAATTAAGAAAGAAGGAAGAAGAAAAGAACAGACAAGGGACTTGTCAGATGCCAGGCTACCAAAATTTCAGAATGCATTCTGGAAAATGCCCAAGACCTGTTCCCCAAGGGAAGGAAAAAGATAGCTAGAAGATAGATATGCAGCACAGAAAGGGATGAGGTGCTGCAAAGGCTGGGGACCCGTGATAGCCAAGCAGGAATTCACCAATGATGGGGAGGTGGGGAGGGGGGGGGGGAGGGAGGGGGAAGCTCAATGGCTGAATATGATCCATATGCCACACTGAAGTGTGTGGGGGCATTGGTATTCAAGAGGCAATGATCAAGTCCTTTGAGTGAAGTTTCTATAGCTTTACCATGGCCAGTGGTGGTAGTGCCACCCCAAGAAGGGTTGAGGGCATTGAAGTTACTCAAAATGAGGAAGAATGGGGGAGGCTGAGAAATCAGTGTAGACATGTTCCGAAATACTTCTCCACTGAGTGGGAGATACACATTATGACCATAAAATCCAGAGACGTCCTCACATAAACAGACAACCTCCAAAGTTGTAAGAAGTGGTACATGTGCATTGCGGACAAATTCCAGAAGACATGTGCAAATTCTGACCATCATTCTGTCATAGCAAGCTCAATTCTTAATATAGACTGAATTGCCACAGAGGATAGGGGCATGGAATGTGAGGAACCAAGTTCCCTTGAGGGCACTGCAGGGAGCAGAGGAAACACATAAAAGATGTCAAAGCTCAACCAGGCGGCAGAAAAATTTGCTACAGCTCCACTGGAAGATCATTCTATCAGTATCCTGTGAGGGCTTGAAGAGACCAAGGAGGCAGGTCATACTCCATGGTCACTTGCTGCCACTGGTTGTGAGGATACAGCATTGGTACACATCAATACACACAGTAGAATCCCGGGTGAGAGCTTACCCTTTCTGATGCGTTATGCCAGGGGAGAGTGTTGCTTCTCCAGATGGAGTTGGTGATAATATCCCTAGTGGTTAGGGAGACAATGCTCCCAAAGCAGGTGTGGGGAAAATGATAGGAGATCCCAACAACCAGAGGAGCAAATGGAGTCAAGCAGCGTGAGGGAGAAGCCACACAGGGAGAGGATACTGTCACTAGAGGCAATGACATCATCACAGTCATAGAAAAAGTCATTGTTATACATACAAGATGTAAACAATCACACATATTCTTAGCCTCCTGATACATGAGCCAGTCATCAGTCTTTTATTCTTAGATTTTCTTTACTCTCCGGAAGACTGTGCAGTCTGGTGAACAGGAGGAATGGTTCTCTCCCCAGTTGACAAAAATGGGGCTACAATCCCTACACATTGGGCTGGCATTATAATCTGAAGACATCCTCAAACCTCAAGCATCTGAAGCACCTCATGGAAAGGGGAACAAAGTGTCACATCACTTCGATATACCACCACCTTGCTCTTTTAAGGCAACAAGTCTTCTTGCAAGGCCAAGATGAAGGTCCCAGTATCAACCCTATAGTCACTTGGCCCCAGATGGACACAATGGGCAAAACACGCATCCCATCACTCCAAACTGGCACATAACTCCTCACTGGTCAGTAAACGTAGGTAGCAGTGGAAGATAATAGCCTGTCACCCAGTTTGTCACAGGTGAGCAGCTTCCGTAAGAGCAGGGGATGCCATTTCAATCACAGCTGAATCACCTTTCACTCTTGAGATCAATGCTACTTCCTCAAACCTGTCCTCAAGTTATTCAACAAATAATAATGGCTTTGTGACCAGAAAGGAATCCCCATTGGTCCTCGAGCAAACTAAGTATTGTGGGGAGTATTCCCTCCTTGTTTCTTAGTACTACATGCCTCCCACATCATAGCCAGGGAAGAAAACAATGTGGTGTCACACCTCTCCAAATTGTAGTAATCATTTCCTTCAGAAGAGACTGTTGGGGCTGTGCGACCATCAGGGGAAGAAACTTTGAGCTGCTTTATTTGTCAGCCATCTGCCTCAGTGGCACCCACTCCAAACGACGGCTCTCCCCATGGGCAAGACACAGCCACAGCAGTGGCTACCTGGCTGGATAACTGTTGCCCTGAGTCCCTCTGGCCCTGCCATGATGAGCATTCAAAGTGCAGGATTCAATAATATGATCCTTGCATCACACACACACACACACACACACACACACACACACACACACACACAAAGACAAGAAAGTAGTGGAAGGACAGACCTGCAGCACAGTAATGGAAGTAGTGCTGCAAGGACAGGGGCCCCATGTCAGCTAAATATGAAATCACAAAAGAGATACAAAACCCACTAGGGGAGATGATGTAATTGATCGTGATATCCTGTTGCAGAAGCTAAATAATTGTGGAATGGAATTTGAGGTCTGTCAAACAAACGCATCCGTTATTTCCTCGACGTTTGCCAACAAATCACCCACATAAAACACAAAGCTGCAGAAACACACAAAATTTCTAATTTATATAGTAATTGGAAAGTCAGAAATTGAGTCCCTCAAGAGTCAGTTCTTGGGCCCAGTCCCTTCATACCTAATGTTAATGACACAGCAGAAAAAAATAACAGGACCACAGTTCTTTTTGCAGATGATATCAATATCCTCGTTAGACCGTGTGATGAAATATCTGTTACAATACAAAATTAAATGCAGTGATTCAGAATTAACAAGCTTATTATAAAGTCTTAAAAAGCCTTTTCATCATTTTCCTAACTGCACAGAAACACTTGTTTTTTTCAACTGACACAAAAACTGTCTCAGCATTATAGCATTGTGAGAATTTTTAGATACATATATTCAGGAAAACCTGAAATGTGAGATACACCTGAATAACCTAAACAGAATGCTAAATACACTCTCACATGTTAATGAATCCTCACACAAAACTCCAGCCATGCAACAGTGGTAACTACATACCACGGCAGCAATCAATCACTACTAATGTGTGGAATTACTATTTCGGAAAACTTCATAATTAGCAGAAAAAACAATTAGGCTAGAAAACCAGCTTGTCAGAATAATAAAATAAGCTAAATACTTTTTAAAAAATCTCAATTTTCTACCCCAGCCTTGTCGCATTGTTTCTTCTTATAGAAATATGGAAACCATGAAGTCAGCGTATTATGGTTACTTTCATGCAATTATGGCATTTGGAATTATATTTTGGGGAAATCAGCCACTGGCTACAAAAAGTACTCTGTGTACAAAAAAGAGCCATAAGGATCATGTGTGGAGTCCATCCTAGAGCCACATGCTTCTTTTTAAGAAGCTTGAAATACTTACATCCACTGCGCAATATATATTCTCGTTGATGTGCTTCATAAGGAAAGAAAAATCCATCTTTAAGCTGAATAGTGCATATCATTGTCACAATAATAGAAGGAAACATGATATCCACTATGAACAGCCAAATCTAAGTATGGTGCAGAAAGGAGTCCATTTCAGTGGCTGTAAGATTTTTAATCCCCTCCCTTCAAGAATTAAGTGTTTGGTAGATTATGATCTCTTGTTTAAAAAAACATTAAGGCAGTTCCTATTGCAAGGATCATTTTATACATTAGAAGAGTTACTGAACTACAGTGTTTAACATCTCTTGTATTGTAAATTGCAAATGTATGGCCAAATTTGTATTTGTAATACCGAATATTTTTATTGCAAACATATACTTTGCAATATTTATTCTTCTGTAACACTTATTTTGTAATCTTTATCTCTCTCTAAAATGTATTTTTGTAGTGGGACCTAAGTTACTGTTTACTGTTTTTTGTTTTGTAATCTCTGTCTATATCTAAAATGTGTTTTTTTGTAGTGGGACCTAAGTTAATGTTTACTGTTTTTGTTTTGTTTTATGTACTACCATAAATTCTGGCCAAAAGCTTGTAAAATTGACACGTTCCATATCCTATGATAGTGTCACAACATGGATCACCGGAACAAGAGATAAATAAATACACGAAACAGAAAATTTCTAAGACTCACACATTATGCTGCAGTTCAGTAACTTAAATTTATTGTTATAATTTTTAACAATTTTTTATTAGTGTAGTATGTGCTGTCACTGTTTGTCATGTGCATAATCTACTCTATACTCTGCATACCACTGTGAATTGCATGGCAGAGATTATGTAACAACATCTAACCCAAATTCAACAGCACAATGATCTGAACATAATGTAAAACAAGTTAACGAGGATGCCCAAAGTATGAAATTATGCTCCTGAGCTTTGAAACAGTTCTGCCTTAATCCTATAAATATGCATGAATGTGAATTAACCCATTCCAAGACTGTGTGTACTATGAAGACAGAAAGAGTATACTTTACTGGTAGTGGTGGAACAACTGAGCCAACGCCCAAGGAAATTCAAACACAAAAGAATTGAAATTATTTTCTGAAAGAGCAATTCCTGCACTGAGGGTAAAATCATTTAACAATTGGAGAAGTCGGGGGGGGGGGGGGGGGGGGGGGGGGGGAACGAGAGACGCAGATGAGTTACGGGTTCACTTACAGAAACTTTTCTCTACATCATAAACATTTGTTCATCTAGCACCTATCATACATTTCTGCATATTGCACTCTTATTGTGATAACAGCTGTTGATAAATAGAAACTCTTCCTCAGTTCGACGTAGCATTTTTCTCACTCTCTGATACACCACGGCTGCAATTATTAATTCAAAATGCACAACAGAATATGAAGTAGCAGAACTGTAAACAAAATAACATTTCAAACAAGATCAAAGTATACTTCAAAGAAATAATGGTCATACACCATCCTGGATATGACATTGTGGCTTTAAAAAAAAAGCAGAAATCAAGAAACAGGCCTACCACATAGAGATGTTATTGAGCTGCTTTCTTCATGAACAAACTTGCGTGTTACAGCCTCTTCCATTATTTGTTTTACCTGAAAAAAATGAAGAGAATATAAACATGACAACTTAATTACCAACAACAAGTACTGGCTCAGTTGAATTGTAAACGTACTACAAAAAGAACAACAATTCTGTAAGCTCACACATACCTCCCTCTTTACATTCCATATTAGCCTTTCCTTGTGCTGCTTCCCTGAAATTAATAAAAAAATGATCATAAACTTACAAAATTTACTGTTATGCAGACAAAAAGTTTGACAACATACTTCTATAATTCGGTCTGTTCGTGTCATTTGTAGTAGTTACGTTTCATTTGCATACTGGTCTACATAATTTTCTATTACAGAGCCTATCGATACACACAATATACAAAATCAAACTATTATTAACTTTAAACATTACATCTAACACTGTACTCATGAACCAGTGTATACATTTGTCTACAGGATATAGTGCTGTCATCTCACTGTCAGAAATTCACCAAATAAGTTTTAACACCTAACGCTGTTAGTGCTTGAGGGCTTTATAACAGGTGGTCAAGACTGACGGCGTTCCGCTTACCTGTTTCTATGGCTGTCATTTCTGCGATGAAACTTTTAGAGCCTAATAGGAAAAATCTTGTATTCGGCGAGACTATATAATCAGCACTTCACATCAAACACCTATTTTTTCCCCACGGTTCAACAATTTACATCGCTGACAAACTTGTACTTCTTAAACACAATGTAACATTTCATTACGGCACTTTTTACCGTCGTCCATTACTACAACGTCACTTTCTATCAACCGAAATACTGACTACTAAAGTTCCGCTACAATTTTTGACAGATCGCTTCGGTCTTCCTCCCACTGTCAACTTGTACCAACAGGGGATGGATCGATGTCGAGTCACTCCCCGGACGAAGTCCCGTGTCGTTCTAGGTACCATGCCCACTGCATGTCAAATGCTCTACTCAACTCATGGTCTATTTGGTAACAGAACAGTTATGACGGTAACATTACACTGTCGTTGCGGGTTAGATTACCAGGGCAGAACACAAGATACCATAGTATTTTCGAATCTGAAGAAACTCTATTTTTAATAGCCAGATCAGAACGGTGCTGTACTTTTTTTTTCTTTTATCTATTGTAATGTTGTGTGATCTTTCTTCATTTATTTTTATGTAGTACCTCATTTACCTCATCAGTCTCACGGTAACAGAACAGTTATGACGGTAACATTACACTGTCGTTGCGGGTTAGATTACCAGGACAGAACACAAGATACCATAGTATTTTCGAATCTGAAGAAACTCTCTTTCTAATAGCCAGATCAGAACGGTGCTGTACTTTCTTTTTCTTTTATCTATTGTAATGTTGTGTGATCTTTCTTCATTTATTTTTATGTAGTACCTCATCAGTCTCACAAGTGGTCTATTTTACTCGCTGACATATTTGCGGGTTTGCCGTCAGATGACGTTGTGCAAATTTGAGTAAAGTCTACATTGTTCATCAAGAGTCACATTCCACCATATGACTACCTGTGTGCCTGTGCTCCATGTGCTACAAATTTCGGAATGTACTTTTGTTTCCGTTTTGTTAACAAAACCTTATATTGCACTATCATTTGGTTTTGGATTTATATATGACATCAATTAAATCATTTTTCTTTCTATACAGAAACTGCCATCTTCAAGGTAATACCAGAAGTTAATTGTCCCACAACATACAAAGTTAAATCACTGATTTAATATGCAGGGGACTCGTCAAAACTGTAATTACACTTCAAATGTATTCCAGAAACAATATATAACAATAACATTAATAAAAAAATAATTAATACAATAGTTTATTTTACATAAAACTGTTAAGTTCAGTTAACAAATCGCGTCAGGCATTTGCTTTCTTGTTCTACTTGAAATTTTCCCAGTCTAAAGAGTATTCCACGAAGTTTCGGGACAGCAGCCAGATAATGTCGACTTCTTACTACTATGTTTCGCATGACAACCATTCAGCCATCTTCAAGTGATTGCTTTGTACTGAACAACTGTAGTTCACATCGCTACCTTTACACCAAAAATTAGAGCGAAGATGCATGTACAAAGGCAGTCGCTACAAGAGAGATCTCGCTTCGCGTTTCGCGCCGTCTTTGTATATTGCTCCATCTATGGAGCGCGTGCCCATGTGTAACCTGATACTACATGCGAGCTCTCATTCGGAAAGCGCACATCAGTAGTTAAAATTCAGAAGTCAAAATTAATAAAGTTAAATGTCGCTAGGCATCTCGTTGGTCATAAAATACATTCTGAAAAAATAACACGCAAAAAGCACACATTAATGTGTGTACAGCGGGAAAAAGCGGAAGAACAGAACCAGTTATCCAAACTAGCAGATATGAAATACTGGGGAAACTCATTAATGAAAGTACAAACAACATGGAGAAATCTCCAAATGACAATGACACAAAATAAGAATGTCAGACAGTTATGGGCTAGGATTATCTGAACAAATAAACCACTCACCTACGCTAAAAACAACCAGCAGCATCAAGCCAAATGCCCCTCTATCTACTATCTGCCTGTTGTACTAATTTAATCAAAACGATTGCATAATTCTAATAGATAGGTCAAACGACATATACATAAATCAAACGCTAGTGGCTGCAAATAATTTAAAAAATTTCCTAAGCTATACAGTTGTTGTAGTCTGAAACACATAACATAGGTACGATTTACAAGAATTATCTTGTGTAAACATGGAAGTAACAGCTGCAAACAATATTATCAATGGCATTTCCAGTGAATTCAGAAACGTTGAAATTATGGACATAAACTGTATTTTTTGGAGATTTCATAATGGGCATGGTTTACATGTAAATAAAATGGGCAAACGACTGTGAGCCGAAAGAATAGCCAACATTGTGACGTAAAAGCAATGTAAATTCTCTGTGTTGGTAAAGACCAAGGAAAAAAAAAAAAAACAAGAAATAACTTCAGGTGGAGAAGCTGCTGAACAAGTGAATGTCTTTTGAGAAGCTGCATGTCAAATGGATGCCTCTTCAAAAGCTGCAGAACAAGTCCATGCTTCACAAAATGCTGCAGAAGAAGTCGATGCCCCACCAAAAGTTGCGCAATAGGTGGATGTCTTGCGAAAAGTGGAGCTGTCATCATTTGAAAACTCATCAAATGGTCGTCTGCTTAGGAAGACGAAAGCAGCAGCTCCACCCCACTTCAATAATTTTTTACTGGTGGCCTACAGGAAAACCACAGTAAGATAAGTAAAAGTATTGAATGTTGAATGTGTCAGTTTAACATGTTTCCATTAGACAATATATTTCCTTTCACATTTACTATTTTTTTTTCATACCTAAAAATTCACACATCGAGTAAACTTTATGAACTTCAGTACTGGTTGGAAAACTTAAACTGCACTGTGATTTCAATAAAGGAACACTGGCTTAGCAAAGAAGAACTAAAATTAAATGTGCCATTTGGATACGAACTGGAAATTAGCTAGAGTCGAACAAGCATTAAATATGGTAGTGTATCTGTATATGATCAAAATAGTGTAAACCTAGTCCATGTAGTTATCGATGTAAGTACACTGTCCATAGAAGCAAAATTTCTGGAGAAATTAATACTCTTGCTACTAAAAGACAAAGATTTCAGTATAGACATTAGGCTTACAAAAAGAAAAGTTAATCACTTGCTAAATATGTTAAGATCCCTTAATTTCTGTTGCATATAAATGACAAACCCAAAAGGCAAGAAGTGTCTCTAGATAACAGAATATGTAATTATCATCTAAACAAAACAGAATTTGGCACAATCAAACTATGCATTTCTGATCATGCGGGACTATGGCTCAGACGAACTCTTAACAGTAAAATAATTGAAACATCCACCAGGCATAGAAAAATTAATGAATCAAAGCTAAATAATTTGATAAGTAAATTGAATTTAATACAATGGGATTAAACAATAACCACTGCAGATACAAACGAATCTACCAACAAATTTTTAGAACTGTTAATTGAACATATTCAAGCATA
The DNA here is from genome assembly GCF_023864345.2 of Schistocerca serialis cubense. Taxonomy (NCBI): domain Eukaryota; kingdom Metazoa; phylum Arthropoda; class Insecta; order Orthoptera; family Acrididae; genus Schistocerca; species Schistocerca serialis. Next base: position 215,001,223 of record NC_064646.1, on the reverse strand, counting down.
TTGTCATAGACGCTACAAGAAAATATTGAAGAAGAATCGCTGCACCAAACCATAGAATCTTGAAAGGTGGGACATGCCATATCGAAGTAGAATCAGAATTAAGTTACTACTCTATCGTGACAGGTCTAAGCACAGTAATTCTGTGAAGGGAATGTATGTAAAAGTGAACAAATACATAGCTGCATGAGAAATTATTAAAACAGAAATAATCTGTGATGACAAAGTATACTAGATACCAATTCCACCTGATATTCTAATTGTACATTTTGTCAGTATCATGGAGAATGTGAGTAAAGCATGGGCACTGCTGTCAGAAATGAACAGTTAGCAGGCAGACGTCTTTCACTAGATTTGAGTAACTGATAAGATGGTCAATGGATCAATAGATTAGCTCCATAATTCTAGAACAGAGAATTACTATGGCCTATTTGCTACATCAGAAATGAAATTGTAATGTTATTGACAACAATAGTGAATCAAGTTTCAATGTTTAAAAATATCTACAATTAAATCAATACATAAGAAAGAAGATACAGCACCTCCAGATAACTATCGACCTACATCAAGTATACCCATAATAAGAAAAATAATATAATATGCTTAAACAGGTAAGTCAATATTTTGAACACAATGATACACTTACTTCCTCATAGTACAGTTTCAGTGCCAGCCTTTCTACAGACAAATCTACTGAGAGCACGGTAGCAAATATATTTATTTATTTATTGTATTTTTTGCATGGAGACACCAACTGGAGTCTTTTGCAAAGGTCATAGCAATTCTTTTTCAAGTTTAGTATAGTCATATATACATATGTGATTACATATACATGATACAAATGTACCATTGTATATATATATATATATATATATATACAGTACTGGCCATTAAAATTGCTACACCAAGAAGAAATCCAGATGATAAACGGGTATTCATAGGACAAATATATTATACTAGAACTGACATGTGATTACATTTTCGCGCAATTTGGGTGCATAGATCCTGAAAAATCAGTACCCAGAACAACCACCTCTGGCTATAATAAAGGCCTTGATACACCAGGGCATTGAGTCAAACAGAGCTTGGATAGTGTCTACAGGTACATCTGCCCATGCAGCTTCAACACGATACCACAGTTCATCAAGAGTAGTGACTGGCGTATTGTGACGAGCCAGTTTCTGGGCCACCATTGACCAGACGTTTTCAATTGGTGAGAGATCTGGAGGATTTGTTGGCCAGGACAGCAGTCGAACATTTTCTGTATCCAGAAATGCCCGTACAGGACCTGCAACTTGCAGCCGTGCATTATCCTGCTGAAATGTAGGGTTTCGCAGGGAATGAATGAAGGGTAGAGCCACGGGTCGTAACAGATCTGAAGTGTAACGTCCACTGTTGAAAGTATCGTCAATGCGAACAAGAGGTGACCGAGACGTGTAACCAATGGCATCCCATACCATCACAACGGGTGATACGCCAGTATGACAATGACGAATACACGCTTCCAATGTGCGTTCACCGCGATGTTGCCAAACACAGATACGACCATCATAATGCTGTAAACAGAACCTGGATTCATCCGAAAAAATGACGTTTTGCCATTCGTGCACCCAGGTTCGTCGTTGAGTACATCATCGAAGGTGCTCCTGTCTGTGATGCAGTGTCAAGGGTAACCGCAGCCACGGTCTCCGAGCTGGTAGTCCATGCTGCTGCAAACGTCGTCGAACTGTTGGTGCAGATGGTTGTTGTCTCAAAAACGTCCCCATCTGTTGACTCAGGGATCGAGACGTGGCTCCACGATCCGTTACAGCCAAGCTGATAAAATGCCTGTCATCTCGACTGCTAGTGATACGAGGCCGTTGGGATCCAGCACGGCGTTCCGTATTATCCTCCAGAACCCACCGATTCCATATTCTGCTAACAGTCATTGGATCCCGACCAACGCGAGCAGCAATGTCGCGATACGATAAACTGCAATCACGATAGGCTACAATCCGACTTTTATTAAAGTCGGAAACATGATGGTTCGCATTTCTTCTCCTTACACGAGGGATCACAACAACGTTTCACCAGGCAACGCCGGTCAACTGCTGTTTGTGTATGAGAAATCGGTAGGAAACTTTCCTCATGTCAGCACGTTGTAGGTGTCGCCACCGGCGCCAACGTTGTGTGAATGCTCTGAAAAGCTAATCATTTGCATATCACAGCATCTTCTTCCTCTCGGTTAAATTTCGCGTCTGTAGCACGTCATCTTCTTGGTGTAGCAATTTTAATGGCCAATAGTGTATATATATACACTACTGGCCATTAAAACTGCTACACCAAGAAGAAATGCAGATGATAAACGGGTATTCATTGGACAAATATATTATACTAGAACTGACATGTGATTACATTTTCACGCAATTTGGGTGCATAGATCCTGAAAAATCAGTACCCAGAACAACTACCTCTGGCAGTAATAATGGCCTTGATACGCCTGGGCATTGAGTCAAACAGACCTTGGATGGCGTGTACAGGTACAGTTGCCCATGCAGCTTCAGCATGATACCACAGTTCATCAAGAGTAGTGACTGGTGTATTGTGACGAGCCAGTTGCTCGGCCACCATTGACCAGACGGTTTCAATTGGTAAGAGATCTGGAGAATTTGTTGGCCAGGGCAGCAGTCGAACATTTTCTGTATCCAGAAAGGCCCGTACAGGACCTGCAACATACGGTCGTGCATTATCCTGTTGAAATGTAGGGTTTCGCAGGGATCGAATGAAGGGTAGAGCCACGGATCGTAACACATCTGAAATGTAACGTCCACTGTTCAAAGTGCCATCAATGCGAACAAGAGGTGACCGAGACGTGTAACCAATGGCACCCCATACCATCACGCCGGGTGATACGCCACTATGGCGACGACGTATACACGCTTCCAATGTGCATTCACCACGATGTCGCCAAACACGGATACGACCATCATGATGTTGTAAACAGAACCTGGATTCATCCGAAAAAATGACGTTTTGCCATTCGTGCACCCAGGTTCGTCGTTGAGTACACCATGGAAGGTGCTCCTGTCTGTGATGCAGCGTCAAGGGTAACCGCAGCCACGGTCTCCGAGCTGGTAGTCCATGGTGCTGCAAACGTCGTCGAACTGTTGGTTCAAATGGTTGTTGTCTTGCAAACGTCCCCATCTGTTGTCTCAGGGATCGAGACGTGGCTGCACGATCCGTTACAGCCATGCGGATAAGATGCCTGTCATCTCGACTGCTAGTGATACGAGGCCGTTGGGATCCAGCACGGCGTTCCGTATACCCTCCTGAACCCACCGATTCCATATTCTGCTAACAGTCATTGGATCCCGACCAACGGGAGCAGCAATGTCGCAATACGATAAACCGCAACCGCGATAGGCTACAATCCGACCTTTACCAAAGTCGGAAACGTGATGGTACGCATTTCTCCTCCTTACACGAGGCATCACAACAAAGTTTCACCAGGCAACGCCAGTCAACTGCTGTTTGTGTATGAGAAATCGGTTGGAAACTTTCCTCATGTCAGCACGTTGTAGGTGTCGCCACCGGCGACAACCTTGTGTGAATGCTCTGAAAAGCTAATCATTTGCATATCATAGCATCTTCTTTCTGTCGGTTAAATTTCTCGTCTGTAGCAGGTCGTCTTTGTGGTGTAGCAATTTTAATGGCCAGTAGTGTGTGTGTATATATATATATATATATATATATATATATATATATATATATATTCATATATATATATATATATATATATATATATATATATATATATATATATTCACTTAAAGAATATAAACACTTGTCATCAAGGAATATTTCAGTTTCACTTTGAATAATTTCCCTTTGTGGCACCTTATAGAGCTCGGTAATCTGTTGTACCATATTTGACCACTAATGCACGGACTATGGTCTGTTGTTTTTAATTTTGTTCTTTGTCTGAAGTAGCAGTCTTTATTTCTTGTATTATAGGCATGCTTATCAGAGCACTTTGTTGCTTTGTTTTGATGTGTCACAAAAATTATAATTAATTTGTAAAGATACATTGAGTAGACTTTGAGGTATTTATGATGAACAAAGATTTCCCTGCATGAATCGCCTATCCATGGATAATTCTGATTGCTCTTTGCTGTAGGGTTAATATTCTGTTCATATGTATGTCGGCAGCATAACCCCATATCTCTATCCTGTAATTAATCTGTGCAAAAATGGTTCCATAATAAATTGTTTTTAATGTCTGATGTGGGACTACTTTTGATAACTGGCTGATTAGATGTAATGAACTGCTGATTTTATTGCATAAAAATTTGATATGGTTTACCCATCTTAGATTTTCATCTAGGTGAATACCTGGAAATCTGCAGCCTTCTGTGTCCACTACTTCAATTCCACCTATGTTACTGATAGAGGTTTGGTGTTACATTTGTAAGTTTAAATGGCAATAATTGTTCTGCATGACAATCATAATAAAACTGAAGACTTGTATACAGTCTTAACGTTTCCAATCATGATAACAAAAGAGTGAAATTATTAGGATTTCACATAGATCAAAAGCTCAGCTGGGATATCCAAATGGGGAAATTATGTGGCAGACTACCACGTGTCATCTACCTGTTGGACAAGCTGAGGAGCAGAGTCAGTAAGGAACTATTAGATGCATGTTTTACATTCTTCCATTCCCACCTGAGTTATGGGATACTATTAAGGGGTACTTCTGTAGACTCAGAATTACTGTTTAAATGGCAAAAGAAAACAGTAAGGTGCATTGTAGAGCTTAGCCCATATGAATAATGTCAAGATTATTTTAAGAAATTAAATGTAATGACAGTGCCTAGCCTGTATATTTGCAACTACCTTGGCTTTGTTAAAGAGATTCTAAGTAAATTTGACATAAGTATGGCAGTAAATGACCATAACACAAGAAGTGGACAAACAAGTAATGAGCCATATGCTAGGGTTGCAGAGATTCATAACAGTTACAAATATCTTGATGCTGTCTACTTCAACAAGTTACCTGAAAATGCCTACATAGTGCCAGTGAATAAAACCAGTCTTTCGAGATGGATGAAGAGTAAAGTAATTTACTCTGCTCAAGAGTTCCTTGAATGTGTGTCAAATGAACCACATTTCTTATGAGAATGAAAATAAATTAACTTCTGACCTCTCATGTGCTACATTGTGTAACTATTTTTTTACTCTTTCATATACTTATTAGTAATTATCAGCATGATTACTTAGTATCCTTGTCTTTCATTAAACTATGCAGTTCATTTATCTTGTAATTGCTCTGGTGGAAAACTTTTGCTGTTATTGGCGTTTATTTAAAAATCTAGTGTATCTACCTTGGATTTTCTTATAGTTAATGACATTTGTTAAAGTTTATATTTTTATTATTGTTATTATCATGTTAACTTTTACAATGCTAATTGCATGCAAATATGCTCAAAGGTGAGATAAAACTTTTGTACTATTTATTTGAATTATTTGAATCCAGTTGAAAGCTGCCATCACTATAATACCATGTTTCGCTAAACGTATTTCCACCTTAATAACTGAATCCGAGAACAATCTCGTCGAGATCAAGATTTACATGAGATAATAATCCATGGAATGTTCTGTGGAGCTACACTGCACAGCTATGGCTGACTTACAGGGCTATGAGAGGCAAATGTGGCGATCATGTTCAATGCATTTTTCATGCGCTGTAAGTGTTGTCTGACGAATGTAGGCTTTGCCACACTGGCAAGGTATTCTGTAGATTCTAGCCTTCAGCAATCCCAGATCGTCCTTTGCCGGACCAACAAGAGCATACCTCTTTTAGGTGGGCGGAGGATTACTTTGACATGATGTTTCCTTAAGATTCTGCTTAATTTCGAGGAAATATTGTTGACGTACGGGAGGATTTGAAATGCTCCTTCTCTTCTTGGTCGTCCGCTCCCAGTAGCTGAGTGGTCAGCGCCCTTGTTCGATTCCTGGCTGGGTCGGAGATTTTCTCCGCTCAGGGGCTGGGTGTTGTGTTGTCCTAATCATCATCATTTCATCCCCATCGACACACAAGTTGCCGAAGTGGCGTCAAATCGAAAGACTTGCACCAGGCGAACGGTCTATCCGATAGGAGGCCCTCGTCACACGCCATTATTATTTATTCTTCTTGGTCTTGTGGGTAGTCATGTTTCTACTCACTTAAAGCTATGCCGATATGATGTGGGGAATACCATTGATTGTAAGTCGCCCAGCTCCTCTGTAAAGCTGTATCCATCAGACATGACATGTGCCCAGTGCGCCAACGTTTAAGGATGCCCATATTTTGTGATGGGTTGTGACACTGGACGCCTGCAATTACAGGTCCGTATGTGTGGGTTGACGGTAAACATAATGTCTCAATGGTCCATTGGCTTTCCGACTCACCAAGGCATCCAGAAATGGCAGACAGCTACCCTTATCTACTTCCATCGTAAATTTGATATTCTCGTGGATTCTACAAAAAGTGTGACAGTTCTTCTGCACTGTGACGCCACAAAATATCATTCACAAGTTTCCAGAAGACTTTTGGTTTCAGTTCTGTTGAATCAAGTTCCCTCTCCTCAAAGTCTTCCATAAAAAGGTTTGCTTCTGGAGGGGAGACTTTAACTGATTTTATTAGTTCTGTTGAAGAAACTGTTAGACCTCTTCCCAGTACGCTGCGGATGAAAGGAGACATGAAATGTGTCATGTACGTACAAAGGCTCCACCTCAAGAGACTAATGTTTCCTGCATGGAAAGGGCCACACTATGCAAACTACAAAATGTTCCTCACATAGTGGTGCTTCCAGCGGATTAGGGCAATGCCAGTGTGCTGTTGCCACATGAGACCTACGATCAGAAGACTTACAACTTGTTGAGTGAACCAACATACCGGAAGATTGATAAAGACCCCACAGTGAGAGAAGAAAAACAAAACAATAGCGTTATTAAATTTTTATTCACATCTGGGAAAAGATTAAGATCTTACACCTCTGTTCTGCAAAGCTTATATGATCTGCCATTACGCTCCAACATATGACTCTTCTACACACCTTGTGTCTTTACTGAGGCATTTTGTGGCGAAGTGTTCACATCATTTTCGCAACTCTGGTGACTTTATTAAAAGACTAAAATCACTTCAACTCAGCGAGTTGGATCTATTACTAAGCTTCGATGTCGTCTCTCTCGTCACTGGAATCCTCACATGGATTCATTGTTGCTCTTCAGTAGTGAGTTCGAATTTGATATATCAGCGCTATTTCACCGTCCTCTTTCCTCATCTACATTTTATTCAACAGTTAATGTTTTGAGCAAATTGACATTGTTTTTCCAATTGGTTGTCCTCTCTCCCTTCTGGTAGCAAACATTTTTTATGGAAGACTTTGAAGAGAGGGCACTTCATTCGACAGAAATTAAATCAAAATTTTTCTGGCGATTTGTGGATGAAACTTTTTGGTCTCACAGTGAAGAAGTGTCACGCTTTTTGCAGAATCTGAAATTTATCCACGAGAATATTAAATTTACTATGGATATGGAGAAGGGTGCCTGTCTGCCATTTATGGACATTTTGGTCAGCCGAAAAGTAGATGAAAATTGGGGTAGTCCATTTACTGTAAGCCCACACATACATACTTGTATTTGCAAGCGACTACCTGTCACAACCCATCACAAACTACTGGCATCCTTCAAGCATGGGTGCATTGGGCACACATCGTGTGAATGGAAACAGCCTTGCTACAATCAGTATTCAAAGATAATGGATACTCTCCACATCAGATCAGCACATCTTTCGGAAATAAGAAGAGGAGAAGGGGCAGTTCAAGTCCAGGGCATTCCTCCTATAAATCGGCAATATTTCCTCGAAATTAGGGAGAATCTTAAGGAAACTTCATGTCAAAGTAATCCTCTGCCCACATACAAAAAAGGTATGCTCTTCTTGGTTCGGCAAAGGACGATCAGGGATTGCAGAAGGGTGGAATCTACAGAATACTTGCCAGTGTTGCAAAGCCTACATTGATCATACAAAGCACACAATGCATGAAAGATGCAATGAACATGATCGCCACACAGGCCTTTCACAGCTCAGTAAATCAGCCATAGTCGAAAATTGTATTTTCACATAACATTTATTAACTATTCTTCCATGGAAATCTTGGTCTCGACGAGATTCTTCTGGGATTCAGTTATTAAGGAACTGGTAGAAATAAGTTTAGCATAAGATCTTATTAATCTTGATGGAAGTATTCACCTGGATGGGACTGGGGACCCAGTGATTTCTTTAATTTTTCAGAAGGAAAACTTTTTATGACCAGTGATATATGTAGAGAAATTTAATGTTAATCCTGACATGTAAATTCTACCTCCTTGAGTGCACATTTAGCCATACTATGCATGCGTCTGTCCACCATAGATGGAGCAACACTCGAAGAGGACACAGAACTCGACAGAAGTCGCACATGTAGCGATTGCCTTTGCGCATGTGTCTTTGCGCCAATTTTTGGTATAGAGATAGCGATGTCAGCTAGCAATTCTTCAGTGTAAAACATTCACCTAAAGATTGCTGAATGGTTGACAGCCGAAATATCGTGACAGGAAGTCGATGTTATCCCGCTGTAATCTCGAAATTTCCCCTTGTCTTTAGAGCTGTGTTGATATTTAAAAAACATCTATAAATAACTGAGGGTTATTGCGTACATAAATTATGACTTCATAAAGGTACAAACAGGGGGCATTTAATATTTTCAAATTTCTTAGCTGTGGGCTTTTGCATTACACATATTTCTAACAAGTGGTCTTTGTACTTGTCGTATTCTAACCATTTTGCTTGTGTTACCACAAAAAATGCCATACCTTATAACTGACTCAAAATAGCAGTGGTAAACTAGTTTTCTTGTTTCCAGATTATTTGAATATGACAGAATCTTCATTGCAAAGATCAGACTGTTTATTTATGTGCTAAGTGCTTTATATGTGAAGATCTGGATAAATTTTGGTCCAGATGCATTCCTAAAAATATATCATAGCTCTCTTCTTTCAGTTCTTAATTTCTTTAATTGATGTGGGTCTCATTTACGTTAGAGTTATTAGTTTTAAACTGCAGTATAAGTGTTTTTCCAATATTCGGTTTCAATCCACTAACTTGGAACTCATTTTCTACACTGTCTAATACGTTTGTGATGCTTGAGGGTATTTGTCCCAAGTTATTACTTTCGACAATGGCAGAAGTATCATCGGTGAATAAAACAGTGTGAATTTACGTTTAGGGGCAAGTTATTTATATAAATATGAAATAAATAATCATTCATTCAGCTAAGGAATTTACATTGCTTTACAACATAACTACCGTTTGTTTTCTGTTCGTGAAATATGACCTAAAACATTCTAAAGGACAAGCCCAAATTCTGTATCTTTCCATTTTTTTTTCCTTTGAATAACCCATTTGGAGGATACGATGAATCAACTTTGGCTACTCTTCATTGTATTAGATTTCTTCAATTTCCAAATTTCCTTCATCCTTTTAGAGTGTTGTTCACTTTCTTCTTGAGTCCACTTTCGTATAGTTATTTTCTTTCCCTTCTGAAATTTTGCCTTTTGAACTGCCTTTCTGAAATGTGTTCTGTTTTCTATTGTGTCTATTGTAACTCCAGCATTTTCAATGTCTTTTTCAGTCTCTATGAACCATGCTGGCTTGGATTTGTAGCTATTGAGTAACGTGAATATCCGCTTGGTTAGTCTGTTGTTATCCATTCTGAATATATGTCCAAAAAACTGTAGTCTCCTCTTCCTCATTACATCAGTTAGTTTCTCCGTTTTCAGATATAGCTCTCTGTTTGGTCTTAACCTGTATTCAGCATTATCGTTTCTTTTAGCTCCCAGTATTTTCCTTAAAATTCTTCTTTCGACCTTCTCTAGTTTCTCAAGATCTCCATTTCTTGTTAGTTTAAGTGTTTCTGCGACATAGAGAGCTTCAGGTCTGGCCACTGTTTGGTAGTGTCTTAATTTCGTGTTCCAGGACAAGTATTTTTTATTATAAACGTTTTTGGTCATATGAAACACTCTTTCCATTTTGTGCACTCTAGTTTCTATAGCTATCTTTTCTTTGGCATTGTATGTAATCCACTCTCCTAGGTATTTAAAGGAATCTGTTTTGTGTATTGTGTTGTTGTCAACTGCAATATTTTGAGGAGCATCACAGATGTTTGTCATAAACTTTGTTTTTTCATGGGATATTTGTAGTCCTACTTTGGCTGCTTGTTTTTGTAGTTCTCTTATTTGTTCTTGGGCATTGTCTAGTGAATCTGTAATCAATGGCATGTCATCTGCGAAGGCTAAACAGTCGACAGTGATCTTGTTTGGATTTCTCCCTAGTTGAATCCCTTTAGTATTGATGGCCTTCCTCCATTCTCGAACTAACTTCTCCAAGACACAATTGAAAAGCAGAGGTGACAGACCATCTCCCTGTCGAACACCTGACTTTATTTCAAACGATTTTGAGAGCTCTCCCCCAAATTTAACTTTCGATTTTGTATTTGTCAAAGTACCTTTAATTATTGCAGTTGTTTTAGCATCGAGTCCCAATTCTTTTAAGATATCAAGCAGTGTATTTCTGTCAATTGAATCATAATCTTTTTTAAAATCTACAAAAGTAACTACATATTTTAAGTTCCTGATTTTCCTCATTTCTATTATGTTCTTTAAATTTAGTATTTTTTCTGCACACGACCTTCCCTTCCTAAATCCAGCCTGATACTCTCCTAGCTGTTTGTCAAGTATTTCTTCTGCTCTTTTTAAAAGCGCCTTAGACAAGATCTTATAGGTCACTGGTAAGAGGGAGATTCCCCTATAATTGCTAGGATCTGTTTTCTTCCCTTTTTTATGTAGTGGATGTATTAATGCAGATGTCCAGTCTGGTGGTAATCTGCGAGATGTCCAGATTTCTTTTAGTATTTCTGATAGACACTGTATCATGTTGTCACTAGAGTACTTCCATAGTTCAGCAACTATATTATCCTCTCCAGGGGCTTTATTATTTTTAAGCTCTTTTATGATTTCTTTTATTTCTTCTGTGGTTGGCGGCTTGGAGTCTGGTGGTGTTGGGTTTACAATATTGAAATTAAATTTTTCTTTCGGTGGATAACAGTTATGTAGTTCTTCAAAATATTCAGCAAGTATTCTACAGTTCTCTATGCTATTGTATGCAGTTTTCTGCGTTTTTGGGTCCGTGAAAAATAGACTAGGAGGAGCGTATTTCTTTAAGTTACTTTTGAAAGTTTTATAAAAGTCCCTAGCATTGTTCTGTTTGAAGTTGGAGTCTATTGATGCTAGTTGGTCTTTTATGTATTGAACTTGGATCTTTTTAAGGCCTTTTGAAGCTTGCTTCCCGGCTTCTTTTACGGAGTTCCTATTTTTATCATTTTTTTTGGCATTCCAAATGTTCCAAGCTCGTTGTCTTGTTAGGATTAGTTTGTCACACTCATCACCAGGCATGTTTCCATTTTTTTGGTAAGGAGAATGGTTTCTTCTGCTGTCTGTACTATATCTTTTTGAAGTTTTTCCCATGTTTTAGGTGTTTTCTTTTCCAAAAGTGTCCTGAAATTGTGTTCCTTGGTTAATTTCTGAGTGTCAAACGTTTTAGGTTGATATTCGCTCTTTCTTTTATATATTGGTCTAATTTTGAATTTAACGACAGATAGATAGTGATCTGAATCTAAACTTGCACTCTTAGCAACTTTTACATTGAGTATCTCTGATGCAGACAGTCTGCTTATAGCAACATGGTCAAGTTGTTTCTCCCCACAGACTGGATTCGGGTATACCCATGTAGTTTGTTTTCTAGGGAGTTTTTTGAAATGTGTTGACTTTAGAACTATGTCATGTTCTCTGCATAAACTAATAAGTCTTTCTCCATTTGCATTGGTTCTTTTATGTGCAGGGAATTTGCCTACTATGGATTGGTGATGCCGTTCTTGGCCGATTTGAGCATTAAAGTCTCCCAACAATATTATTGTGTTTTTGGATGAAATCTGGTCTAAGGTGTTTGACAGTTCCTGCCAAAAAATTTCTGTTTGTTCTTTTTGTGTTCTGTTTTTCTCATTTGGTGGTGCATGTGAGTTTACAATGGTATACAGTTTGTTTACTGATTTGAAGGTTAATGTTGAAAGCCTTTCATTGACAGATTTAAATTCTACTATCGAGTTTAATATATTTTGGTTTACAATGAATCCTGTTCCAAATTGGGGTACATTCTTCATAACTCTTTTTCCTGGCTTCCCTTTGAAGATTCTGAATCCCTCTGAATCAAATGAATGTTCATCAGTATACCTTGTTTCTTGGAGTGCAGTTATCATTATATTTTTCTGTTTTATAAAATTTATTAACGTTTTAAGTTTTCCTGTTTTTAGAAGTGAGTTTACGTTGAACGTTGCCAAGTAGTTTATATTTTTGTGTTTAATTTTATTTGTTGCTTGCTTAAGGCAGGTTTCAGGATGCTCCGACTCATCCTTCACACATTGCTGTAGGCCCCCAGAATCCGAATGCCTACTTTTCATTTCCTTAGAAATTGGAAATTGATTACTCCCTGAGGTAAAATATCTTACAAGGTGTGTATTGTGGCGAAATAAATAAAAAACATTTTTCATTTTAAATTCCACGTCATTGTTGATTTAATCAGAGTTCTCACCTTAGACATAGAATCAGTCCTTCTGCCACAATATTAATTCATTAGTCGCCATCGATGTTCTTCTCTTTGTTGACCGTGTGTACCATCATGAGTCGGCATCAGTTCACTTCACGAAGACGGTGGAAACCGAGGAATACTATGCTACGTCGCTATAAATAATTTTCGTAACACTTCGATACTTTTCACTATTTTTTATTCACAACACAATAAGACTTGCTGTGCTCGTCGCACAAACCATAATTACCAACCATATGGCTGCCTTTCCGCACAGTCCAAAAATCACGTCCATCCTCCACAAGGCAACAATCGAAAGTGTGCCTTAGCTCCTTGGAGTATCAAACAAAAGAGAATCCAATGTGAACTTTACAAAGATTATAATATACATGCCTCTCAATTTATCTTTGGCGCAGCTTTTAAGATATTGTATGTCTCTGCATAGGAATGTGTCATTACAACTGCCCCCCTACTGTATACTGTCACTAGAAAATTTTATTTGATTGACAGGATACAGTAGTCGACCTTGCAATTGATGGGTTTGGGGGTCTTTTATTTACAAACTTCATTTTTATTGTCTCATTTTCATGGCACTATGAATTCTTTGGTATTTCTGAGTGTGTGTCAGTTTTTTGGTATACTTATGCTAGTATTTACAAACCTTAATCCTAATATACAAAGTTCTGGTTAATACTGAGAAAATGACATCATGTAGTAAAGTTTGTACAATAAAATATACACTGAATACAACGGCCGGCCGCGGTGGTCTCGCGGTTCTAGGCGCGCAGTCCGGAACTGCAAGACTGCTACGGTCGCAGGTTCGAATCCTGCCTCGGGCATGGGTGTTTGTGATGTCCTTAGGTTAGTTAGGTTTAAGTAGTTCTAAGTTCTAGGGGACTTATGACCTAAGATGTTGAGTCCCATAGTGCTCAGAGCCACAACGTTACATACAAATGTTTGCTTCCTCATCAGAGGTGAAAATTAAGTCCTTGTATTGCTTTCTGTATTTATTCTGGGGCGACGAGCTTTGTTCGTTAGCCCGTGTTGAATATGGGCGGGTGATACGCGCGCCTGATTGTTTGGTTGTCCGTTAGCGGGCGACGTTGGTTGAATGCGCGCGCCAGTGCACTGAATATACACCGACGTGCGGGTACCGTCGAGACTTCCGAACCTCAGTATGCGTGTGCTTTTTGTAGTTCCTTCCAGTACTTAGACTGGATACGACGAGGTACATTGGAATATGTGCCCCGAAGAACACACCACACTATGTGCGAGGCGGAGGACGATCCCGTCGATGCAGCTCCTGGTAAGAAACGTACCATGTCAAACTTGTTTGGCATTGTCCTTTCCTACTGTGACGCCATGGGTCGTTTGACGATACAAGCTTCAATTTTCGATGTCACTTGTTTAGGCTCACTGACACTTGCAACGTAGCACTACTTTGCACAATTTTAATTTCTATACACACCACTTTAACCGCGAGTATTGCGATCGAAACTTCCTTTTCACTACACTTTTTTTTTCTTCCCATTAACCCCTTTTACCTATTGTACTGAGATTCATTCCCCTCAATACTTCTGGTCAATGCACGTAATTAGTAAGTCACGGGACTTGGCATGAAATACAAAATACATCACATACAATGGAATAACATATAATACATACAATACATTGTTTACATTAACTACAGGAAAAAACCATCGACTAAAATTGAAAAAAATTTTTGACCACTCATAGTGGCTTCTTCGTCTTGGATTTTACTGACACACACACACTCGCCTTTTTCCATTAATCTGTTAGAAGGAACAAGTCCTTTGTTTTCCTTCTTGAACTCGAGTATAAGTTAAGGTTTACCTCCGTTTCGTATTCTTCATACGCAACGACATGCATCAGCATGCAGAGAATACACCTGTAGCCGCTCCACTGCAGCTTGGGAAGGGAATTTTCTACCTTCTACTTAGGGTAGTGGCAACGGCTACGTTTATGCTACGGTTTTTTGCGTATAAAATCTGAAAATGCACGAAATAATCATTTGTATGCAGCATAACCCTAATATGTACAGTGTTTTGTGCTTAAGCACGTTCTGGTGTGCTTGTAAATCATTACCTCTAATAAAATTTCCTACTTTAACATAGACATATAAACATACAATCTTGAAGTTCAGGGTGTAGCTACTATTAATATGTACAGTGTTTCACAATAGCGGCACGCCCTTGTGTGCGTGTATCATCTTCAATTAAAGTGCGCTTATAGGCGTCTTGTGTTATCATGGGGGAAAAAATACAGACATTTTAATGCATCGGTTGTCATGAAAATCTATGTACACGAACAATCAGACTTTCATAGCTTCAGTGCAGCATGAAATTCTTTATGACGTTTTTGTTCATAATTCATTTTATAGACGATTCCTTTGCTTACAGGTCGTCAATCACACTACTTACCTGTTTCTCGTATAGCGGCGATATCATTTTCATTCCTTGTGACTGTAAATTGTTATATGTGTGAAAGATATAATTTTGACATGATTTTTCCTTTCATGTTTCAAGTGGGTAAAGTAATTCATACCTTCCTTTTGCATACATGAGTGAAGCATCGCTAATGTTGCACTTTGTATCAGGTTTTTCGCCTTTTCTCGTAAACTCGTAGAGTCTTACGGTTTTAATTAAGTTGTTTCTTGACGTTAGGTATACCTGTTTATATGAGGTTGTCTTACAGTTTAATTTTCCTTATACACTTCTACGTTGTTTAAGTTCCGTACATGTACAGAGCTTCTTTCGCCTTTCACACATTCATACATACGTTTATACACAAAAAATATCTACCACTATAATATACACTTTGCTGGTGGGGCCCTTTTTCGGTACCCTGCACCATTCCTTCAATATTCCAAAATAATTCAGGGTGTGCTGAGCATCGTCCCTTATACTAATAATACTTACAACTAAATATTTCTTCTTACATACATAACTGCCTTACAGTCCATTAATGTCCAACATTCCCTATTTTCCTCCTTTACACTTTAGCTTTCGTACATGTACCCTCGTGTATAGCTTATATATTCTACAAAGTTGTTTGCTGAGTGCTTCAGGTGTTTCCTAACGTTAATGTGTGTCTCTCTCTCTATAAACCCTAGGTATTTGTTTTTAGAGCGGTTCAGTTCATTACTCACGCTGCATAGATCTGTTTATTATTATCCTATTTTAAAGCTTGTGTCACTCTTTTCCTTAGTCACAAAAATTCCCGCGTTTACCTTGTTGTTCATTCTGAAAATCGTTAGCTACTGTGTAATGTAAATGTATGCGTTATCTCTTTGATTTCCTCTTTGCTGCTTTTTCCCTATATGTAATTGTGTGCTGTTCTCGTGTACATGGCCTTTCTTCCGGTTATATATCTGCATTATTTATCTATTTATTTTTTTCTATTTTCTTTCTCCTTCCGTACAAGCTAAGATTTTTACTCAGTATAATATAATATTACAATACCGTCGATGACCAGTATGTACTTGCATGTTCACTTTTATTACGTAATACCAGCTTATAATTAAATTTTCTAAACTACTAGTTACAAGACTTGTGTACCATTTTCTTTCTTGTTTTTGAATGGCTTTCATCACTGTGTCTCATAGTAAGCATGGTCTCAAAACTTTTAAACGTTCCGCGCAAGCGCGCTTATGTATCACGACTGGACTGTAGGTGCGGGGAAAACTCTGCATTGTTGGTGAACATTATTCCTGATAGCCACCATCGTGTAATAGAGTCACGTGACGCCTGGACTCGACCGCGCATGCGCCTTCGCGCTTTGTATACGCTCAGCTGATCGGACATGGAAGGGGGGAAGATTTCTCGCCGGCTCGCTGCCTACAGCGCGGCCAATGACCTCGTCTTGACATGCAGCTATCGCGTGCTCATGAGCTGAGCGTTGGATTGCAACTTCGACGCGTGGTTTCTTGCTCGTCTCAAGCGAACAAACTCTGACCTTCGCGCTAATTTGTCTTCGTTCCTCTCTCTTAAATAACTGAGTTAGACTACAAAGTACCGTATGGTTTATTTTATAGTGTTAAAGACTCACAGTAACACATGTTTCATTAGGTTTGGTTAAATATGCGTTTTTAAGCTGGCATATGCCCCCAGTTGTTCGCAAGTTTCTTAGGTTAATGACAGCAATTTTACTATGTGATCCAAGGTTGTACAATTTCAATTTTGCTAAAATAACATATAACCTTTAATGAAAAAATTCCTTGATGTCCTTGTGGGGGTATAACCCTTTCACCTTGCTCGTTCGTGTGTTACCTAACAGATAACATCCTGGGTGAGGTTTGTCTATTATAATGAAAAGGCCATCATACAACAACTGCCACTTTTTGTTTAATGCCTTAATTTTAGAGGATTTTGGGTGGGTACGTAATAGTACTTCCTGTCCAATGTTAAATTCTGTAACCTTTCTTATCTTTTTGTTGAACTGCTTTCTCCTTATTTCTGCTTGTCCTTCCATCTGTAGTAATGCTTGACGTACCTTTTCGCCTAGTGTTATTTCCTTTGTGGCTAATTTAGGTAAAGGTTTAGCCCATTCGTCAAGTTCTGTGCCTTGAAACATTAACTCTGTAGGTGTAAAGCCTGTTGAAGTATGAATTAAATTATTTACAATATGCTGAAATGGAGCTATGTATTCTACCCATTTTGTCTGTTTATTTGGTACATAAGTTCTTATAAAGCGATTAAATTCTTTAAAATTTCTCTCAATCGGGCTCGATTCTGGGTGAAATTTGGATACCAATATATGTTTTATGTTTTGAGATTCGAGAAATGTTTTCCATTTATTACTAGTGAAGTTTGTTGCATTATCAGTTAATATAATTTTCGGTTTTCCCACTAGTGGTATGTAGTCTTCTATCATGCGTTTGATTATTGATCCCGACAGTACTGCTTTTATAGCATACATTTTTAAATACTTTGTGAAGACATCATAAAATGCGATCACATATCTAACTCCTCCCCTAGCTCGTGGATATGGTCCTGCTGCGTCCACGGAAACTAGTTCTCTTGGTCTAGTTGGAATGATAGGGTGTAATACGTCCAAACAAGATCTATTAAGATGTTTAACCTTCTGACATATTGTACACTTTTTTATTATTTGTTCAATCCTGCATCTGAGGTTCGGGAAGTAACAATACGTTGATATTTTCGCTGTACATTTTGATACTCCATAGTGTCCCCATACTCTATGTGTGTGTCTTATCAAATTGTCTATGTATTCTTCCGGGATGCAGACACACCAGGTGTTGGATTGTGGATTGCGCCTGTAGAAAAGAACATCGTTTGACATTGTGTAATATTGTTTCAATGTACTATTGTCATCTGCCTGCAGTTTTTGCATAACTTGTCTCCATCTATTATCTTCCTTTTGTAGTTTGCTCATGTCCTTACACATCTTTCTGTAATACGGTTGAAATGTGCCATCATGCATCAGAAAAACTCTAAAATCGGAAGTCTGTTCGATCAATTCATTGAACTCGCTCAAACCTTGTGGCAAGCGCGATAATGCGTCAGCAATTACATTCTGTTCACCCTTGATATAAACTATCTCGAAATCAAATTCCTGGAGAAATAAACACCAACGTGCAATCCGTTTGTGCAACAATCTACATGTGAGTAAAAACGATAATGCTTGATGGTCACAAAACACTCGTGTATGCCTTCCCCAGAGATAGTATTGGAACTTGCGGAAAGCCCACACTACAGCTAACGCTTCAAGTTCAGTTGCCGAATGGGCTCTTTCACATTCCGTTAACGTTCTACTGGCAAAACTAATTATGTTTACTTTCTGTTCTCCATTGTCATTTACTAATTGGAACAGACAAGAGCCTAATCCCTGACATGATGCGTCCGTGCTCAAACAAAAGTTGTAGTTCATGTTAGGATGCTTCAAAATGGGTGCGTTTATGAGTGCCTGTTTGATTTTTACGAAATCTTCCTCACATTTTACTGTCCACAACCATGTGTGGTTTTTCCTTAAAAGGTTGAGTAGGGATCACTATTCAGTAACTGTTTGGGCACGAATTTTCGAAAAAATGACGTGAGCCCCAGAAAAGCTTTCAATTGTTTACGTGTTTGTGGTGAGGGGAAATATTCTATGGCATCAAGCTTTTTTGGATCTGGTAAGATTCCGCCTGGTGAAATAATGTGGCTTAAAAATTTTATTTGATCCCTTCCGAATTCGGACTTCTTAAAATTTGCTGTGACGTCATATTCTCGGAACTTTTGGAACACCTTGTGTACCAATTCTACATGCTCTTGTCAGGTGTCCGTGGCTATCAAGAGATCGTCTACATACAACGTCACTTTGCTAATCAGTTCTGGACCCAATACTCTGTCTAAAGCCTCTATAAACACCCCAGCACTCACGTTGAGTCCAAATGGCAGTACTTGGAATTGATAGCTTCTGCCAGCATGAATGAACGCAGTATATTTTCTGCTATCACTATGTAGGGCTATTTGCCAATACGAAGCCTTCATGTCAACGGATGTTAAATACTTCACTCCATGAAATTTAAGCAATTGCTCATCTAAGTTCTCCGGCCTAGTGCGTATTGGTACGATGATCTTATTAATTTCCCGCGCATCAAGTACTAATCTGACTGATCCGTCAGGTTTGCTAACAGCTAGGATGGGACTGCAGTACGGTGAATGTGAAGGTTCTATCACCTTCCACAGAACCATTCTACCTATTTCTTTGTGAACCGCTTCCTTCTTTGCCCATGGTATCGCATATGATTTATGGCAGTACGTTTTATGTGGGTAGACTTCCATTTTGTATTCATACGTTTTGATTATTGTTGGCTGTTTTCTAAAAATGTCGCGGTATTCATAAATAAGATCTGCTAGTTCATTTTGTTGAGTTTCTGAAAGACAAGTGGATTTTCCTACCTTCTCGTGGGCGGCCTGTTCATTAATTATTTCCGTGTCTAATTGTTCGAGGAAAGGAATATCTATCAATAAAACTTGTGGGTAAACTAATTTTACTTCAGCTTGTTTCTGTAATTGGCCATTACGATCTATTGTTGACTTTACAAGATTGACCTTCACACTACGACTGCCCACTCGGAAATAGCAAAGTCCACTGCCTATGTCGATGTTTACTTTATGCTGCCGGAAAACTTCCATGCCTAAAATACAATTGACGATTAACTTGTCAACGATTAAGAATGTACAGTTTATCGTGTCATCGCTAATGGTAACAGGTATTTGCGTCTGCCACTTAATACTTTTTGACTTGTTACCTACAGCTGTCAAGATTTTACAATTTTCCGTTGGCAACACTGGTACTTTTAATGCTTTCGAAACTTCTTTAAATAAATTGTTAGAAATAATATTCGTAGATGCGCCTGTATCTAAAATTATGTTGTTAATTATAGTTCCTATCTTTGCTGTTATTACAGCCTGCACGAGGTCACTTACCTTGTCCGGTGCTTTCATCTCTTCTTCACATAGATTATCTTCTACGGTCGCATCCTGATCATATCTTAAAAATAATTGTCTAAGATGTAATGTGTGCTTGTTTGTGCCCCCTGTTGTCAAATCGGTCGGCCGGTGGGGGCTCATTACGACCGATTGTTGTTTACCGGGGGAGACAAAGGCGTTGCTTCAGTACTTTCCGTTACCTCTACAAAGTGTACTGAGTGGTTATTCTGTCGCCAATTAGTTTCCGGACCGCTGCATGCAACATTTTCTTGCGACCGGCCGTCGCTATTCCTCCTTGGTCTATCATTCCTATTACTGTAACTATTGTAATTTTCATTTGTGTGCCGCCTTTCATCACGCGGGCCGGACCAATCATTCACTTGATTTCTATCATTTCCATACCGGCGTGGACCGTAATCTGTACTATACCTTCGGTCTTCACGTCTCTGTGGCGCCGAATTCCTCCGATTTCCGTAATTCCAGGTTCCATTATTTGGCCTTGTCGCATACGGATGCCAACTGTGTGGGTTTTGTCCACTGCCATTAAAATGATATCCGTTACCGTTGTTTTGATTGGTTCCGGAATATTCATTCCGATTACTTGTACTCGGCTCTTCTTCGTATATTAGATCAATTGAGTCAAGCACGGAAAGAAAGTATTCAAGGTCGTTCTCCGGTATGGTTACCAATTTTTCGCGTAAGTTCGCGGGTAGTCTGTTTTTCAGAATTTTGAGAACATCTACGTGCGGTATTGGATTGTTCAAATAGCGCCTCTTATTCAAGTACTTTTCGAAATACTTTCTCAACCCGCCGTTTTTGAGGTTGAACGGTTGTGGGTTGAATACCTCACGTCGCAGTCTTTCTTGGACCCCAGCAGACCAATATTTCTCCAAGAAAGCCCGTTCAAATTGTTCGTAGGTGACGCACTGTTCAGCCATGTCTGTGGCCCACAAAAGTGCGTCGCCTTGTGTGAAGCCTACTACATATCTAGTCTTCTGTGCCTCAGTCCAGTTTCTTGGTAAGACATTTTTAAATGCTCTTACGAATACGACTGGATGAGGTTTTCTGGATTCTGTGGCGAAAACTGGAAACTGTCTATGTTTCAACAGGCTCTCATCGACTAGAATCGTCGAGATGCAAGGCGACACGCCTACTGCCTGTTGCAGCACCGCGTTTGGCGAATAGCCATTGTTTGCCTGTGCCAGTGCGTGCACATACGCCGGACTGGGCGCGTGATGTTCTGCGTTATTGACATCGTAATCTGGCACGGGCGAATAAGTGTCGCGCTGCCTGTTGCTTGACGTAGGCAAGTCATTTGAAACATTCAGTCTACCAGCAATTTCCTTGCGTATTCTGTCCTCGGCTACTTCGATTTCATTACCTAATTTTTCAAAAAGTTTTGTTTCCCGGTCAGTTATTGATTCATTTACATTACCGTTTTCTAAAGTTTCATTTATTTTGATAATGTCCGCGTTGATACGTCGAGTCTCCTGTTTCAGAAAAACGACTTCTCCGTTAACTTTATTAACTTGGTCAGGTATTTCTTCACATGCGGACTGTACTCTTGGTAAATTTAATTGAATAGCCTGAACGTTTTCATGTATTTCCTTTTGTACGGTTTGTGTTTGATTGTGTGTTTCTACTATTTCTGACAGTTCCTGTTCCTGTTTGTTTGTAAGATCTGACAATTTCTTTTCTAAGTCATTTGCCAATACATTGTATACACTATTGACGGTTTTTATGACTTTGTCTTCGATCTTTTGATCGATTTCATTGGTGAGTTTATTTAAGCGTTGATCGAAATGTCTGTGTATGTTTTCAAATTGCGTGTTTACACTTGAAAACTGCTGTTGGAACCCAATTTCCATGTTTGACAATTTTGTGTTTGTCATGTTGTGGCTGATTTCTAGATTCGCCAGTTCCTCGCTCACGTTTGACATCAGACTATATAATGCCTCAAGCGTAACTGACGAAGCTTGTGTGTTTGTATTTATGCCATTATTTGTTGCCATTGTTTCTCTGCCACGGTCTGATTGAATCGAAACTGGGCTAGGTTCACTGATTTCACGCGAAATATTTTCATCTGATCTGGTAATCGATGCTTCATCGACTGTGCACAAGGTTTCATTTGCAAGTGGTTCGTTATTGTTAATCCCTGTGGAGTGCAATTGAATTGTATTTACTTCTACATTATGTTGTGCTGAAAAACTAATTGCGTCATCATTTACGTCACTATTGTCAGAATCGGTGACGTATCCATGAACATTTGTCAAATTAAAGTTCTTCGATTCCATTGTGAAGATATTATTTTTATCTGTACTTTACTGTTAATCTAAATCTTTAAATTCTCTCGCAGTTGAATTAATAAAAATAGCTCGCGATTGTTATTTGTTGCGCGTCGGAAATTTACAAGATGGCGCACTACGTCTTCTAATTCTGCGATTGTTGAACATAAAAAAGTAATTATCAAAGTGTAATTGTGTGTTGTCACAAACACTACCAGGATTTTAATATGGACAGGAAAAGGTTCTGCTTTAAGTGGAGCTAAGCCAAGGTGCAGCCACTGCATGCGTTTGCGCTTTCCTACCTTAATTCCGACTGAGCTGCGTCACTCACGATTACGTTAGGTTTGTAAATCCTTGTCCTTGTTCCTTCTGGTTATTGTGCCATCCGTTTATACAGTTAATATTGTTTCACCTTATTCGTCATTTTCCATGTGTGTCATGTAACAGAGAAACAGTAATTAGTACAAGTACATCTGTAGCGCAACAATGAAGTACTTACTCTTTGTTCCACCAGCACTGTCCCTGTCAGCAGTCGCCAGTCTGGCGAAATAAATAAAAAACATTTTTATATTTTAAATTCCACGTCATTGTTGATTTAATCAGAGTTCTCACCTTAGACGTAAAATTAGTCCTTCTGCCACAATATTAATTCATTAGTCGCCATCGATGTTCTTCTCTTTGTTGACCGTGTGTACCATCATGAGTCGGCATCGGTTCACTTCACGAAGACGGTGGAAACCAAGGAATACTATGCTACATCGCTATAAATAATTTTCGTAACACTTCGATACTTTTCACTATTTTTTATTCACAACACAATAAGACTTGCTGTGCTCGTCGCACAAACCATAATTACCAACCATATGGCTGCCTTTCCGCACAGTCCAAAAATCACGTCCATCCTCCACAAGGCAACAATCGAAAGTGTCCCTTAGCTCCTTGGAGTATCAAACAAAAGAGAATCCAATGTGAACTTTACAAAGATTATAATATACATGCCTCTCAATTTATCTTTGGCGCAGCTTTGAAGATATTGTATGTCTCTGCATAGGAATGTGTCATTACAGTATCCATTGTTGATTGTTTATTGGGTTAGGGGAACAAGTCCCCTAACGATTCTACTCCAGGTTATTAGCTCCGAGGAATGGTTTTCAGCCGCACCACTAGTGGACAGACGCTGACCACTCAGCCGCTTGTTTCAAGACAGACGCCAAGTGGATTTTTTTCTTTGGTTGCCTCTTCCACTAGTTCCGCCGTACTGAGAACTATTCCCTCCACCTTCACTACCGTTGAGATCTTCACTGTAGTCCTAGCAAGGCGCCCTTACAAGGTGCTATCACCCGGGCCAGGTGAACCTTGGTTTTTTAACGAGGTTGTTACTCCTCCCCCTCCTCCTTCCTCACCTCTTGTATGGTGAGGCCCCGGGCTTGGGACCGGCGTAGCGGAGTTCGTATCTTTCCATGTTATATAGAGATCAAAGAATAATCTTGCAACTTTTATTGTGTTTTCTAAGGCGGAACTGATTTTTTCACAAACTAATTCATGTCCTCTATTGTGCTTTTGCCTTTTAGAAAGCTATATTATGTTATATTTTTCTATCAATTTTTTACGAGGGCTGTCCAGAAACTAACAGACGTTTTGAAATAAAAAATTAACAATATGCAGACACCAAATTTTATTATGTACACTTTAAAAGTATACTATTCAGCTATTTTCTAAATAACCGACATTAAAACTGAGGTACTTCCTATACTGTGGCACAATTTTTTCAGTACTGTCTCTGTAGAGATCTGTCACCTGCAATTGCAACCACTGGTTCATACCAGTATGCAGTTCGGTATCAAAGTGTTGTGTAGCGAGCCATACCTTCATTGCTGACAAGAGGGGGTAGTCGCTCAACGTCAAATCTAGGCCATATGATGGATGGTCAATAATTCACCACCCAAAACCCCACAGGAGCTCTCAGGCATGATTGGCGGAGTGTGGCCATGAATTGTTGTGAAAAAAAAATTGCGCTAAGTTTTCGGAGACGCTTGTTTTGTATCGTTCACCTTAAGTTTTTCAGCGTTTGGTAATATCTATCTGATTTAATGTTTGTGCCACGTTCCAAGATATCAACCATAATCCCTCCGTAAGAAACACAATAGTCACGATCTTTCTTACTGACTGTGTTTGCAAACACTTTGTTGTTTACTGGGAGAATTTGTGTGTCCCCATTCCACCGACTGCCGTTTTGTTTCACAGTTGACATGATTCAGCCAAGTCTCTTCCCCAGTTACGATACCATCGGTAATTTTTGTTACCATTCCTTTCGTAATTCAATGCTATGGTCAAGTCTCTTTTTTTGTGGTCTTCCATTATGATTTTGGGAACCCATCTGACAAAATTTGTGGTACCCAAGCTTCTCTGCCAAAGTTTCATGCACCAAACTCCATGTAATTTGAAGAAAATATTGCGAAAGTTCCATAAGCGTGTAACGACGATTTTCAAGAATTTAGTAGTTGATTTTAATAAGCAGTTCGTCAGTAACAAGGCTAGGCCTCCCATTTCGTTCCTCATCGTAAACACCGGTATGATTTCAAATGGGCGAATCATTCCCTCACCCGGCTTTCACTCATTATTCCTTCCAACAAAAACTTAACCACAGAACGCACCTCATAAGGCTGAAACTTTCGGCTACAGCACTTATTTTAACAAATCACTAAAAACAAAGTATCAGAGTCAAAGATGAAACGCTACCGCCGCTGGATGGTTGGTTGGTTGATTTGGAGGAGGGGACCAAACAACCATTGGATGCATTCTCAGTGTAGCAAAGATAGACCATAGATGTTAATGATCTATGTTAGCAACATTATGGCACCAAGACGGCGGCTGTGGCCCCACCCACCACCGTTACAATCCAAAACCTCTGTAACCTTCTGGATAGATCTTGAAATATGCATTACCACTACTTTTTTGAAATATATTTAAAAATATTGGAAGAATGGAGACCGACGATAGTTCCCCATATCTCCTCTTGAACCTTTTTTAGACAGAGATTTTACCTCTGCACTCTTTAGGGCATCTGGAAAATGGCCTTCTCCAATATTTATTAATTATTGAGCAAAGGTAGTGAGATATATTCTGGCAACTGATTTAACTATTCCATAGGTATACCATCCCACTCCAGAGATTTTTTGGTTTTTAATTGTAATCAGGGCCCCCTCTATGGGGGAGCAAACCAGTCATTTGTCCAGGGCACCAAAATTTAAGGGTGCCATTTTGGTTGTAAGTATGACAAAAATATTTATGTGTAAAATATTCAGTATAAGAAAAATGTTACTGCATACAAACATAAAATGTAAATGAAAGTGGTTTCTGTTGCATCAGTTACCTAAATTTTCATTTTTATGATGATGTCGCTTGCTGAACTCTTTCTGAGACACCATGGTCACAGTTGTGTGTCCTATTGTTATGTGGCTTGCAGTAAGGCGATCCGAAGCCATGCACCATTTGCATAAGATACATTAAATGCATTTATAATTGCGAATGCAA
The DNA here is from genome assembly GCF_023864345.2 of Schistocerca serialis cubense. Taxonomy (NCBI): domain Eukaryota; kingdom Metazoa; phylum Arthropoda; class Insecta; order Orthoptera; family Acrididae; genus Schistocerca; species Schistocerca serialis. The sequence continues at coordinate 214,975,253 of NC_064646.1, read as the reverse complement.
ATAACCATCACCTGTATAAGGGAATGATGGCAATGAAAATTTGTCCCATATTGGGATGCGAAAACGGATTTCTCACTTTACATGAGTGGTTGTGTAACTGCTTTGACCAGCCACGCACGACTCACAACCACATCCAAGATTCCTTAAGTCGTCGTTCCAGCATCATAACTGTGCTTCAATGACCACTGCATCAGTCTTCTTAACAATATACACATTGCAATATCGTATTCGCATCAGAATTAACAATAAGAACAAAAAGGAATTTCTCATATGAAGCGCAAGATGACCCAAAAGAACAAATAAAATATATTTTTAAAATTTTACAGTTGATCAATAGTAAATGCACTAGATGATCGATTTGAACAACTTAGTAATCAAAGTAACTATTTTCAATTCTTATAAAATTGCACAATTTAAATACCATGCCCAAAGAAATTCTACTAAAATACTGTAAGCATTAAGAATGTAATTTAACTGATGATGAGTGAGTCCATATAAATGATGTGGAACTAGCAGATGGAATTTGAGCAGTTTCTCAGCTGCTGGGCTAAAAAGAAAGTATTAGCAATGTACTGAGTTTAGTTACAAAGTTAAAGTTTGCCCCAAATCTTACTAGACCTTTAAGAATATTGTTAACGACGCCAATAACTGTAGCAAGTGCCAAAAGGTGTTTCTCTAAGTTAACATTAATTAAAAACCATTTACTTCTACTAAAGAAATTCATCTTAATGGTTTGGCAGTTGAACATAAAATTTGCTGTTCAAGTAAATTTAAAAGATATAATAACAAAGTTGCAGAACTGATAATAAGAAAAAGCATATTTGGGATTAGTTGATGCTGCTTGTTTTATTTTCAAAATAACGACATATAAAAATGTAAAAATTATATGGTTAACAGTTTGTGGCTACTTACAGATATTTTTTAATTAATTTCTACTACTTTGTACTGCTTGATTATGTATATTATTTTATGTTGTTAGTTTCTTTCTAAAAATATGCTGTTATTAAAATTTAAATAAAATTATTTTATTTCTAATATATATATATATATATATATATATATATATATATATATATATATATATATATATATATACATATATATACATATATACACTAAGGGCTGTAATTTATCTCTTTGACCAGGGTGCTGTAACTGTTACAGTGGGCCCTTATTTTAATATAGTTTGCTCTACATCTCAGGCTGTAATTTTCTTAAATTTGTAAAATTTTCATCTGCCTTCTTACTTAAATGTATATTTTCTGTATAAGCATCTACATGTACATCTAGTTTTGTTACATTTATAAAAAGAAGTTGGATGATTCTAAGATCTGAGCAGGATTGGTTATAATTATACTTTCCACCTTAATTTTGGAAATATATAATCCCAGTTCTGATTATATGACAGACCACACTGCATTTCATTTGTTTCCACGAGCCAAGATGTTTAATCTTTTTCTTAATTTGTGGTTGAAGTCTTTGACAGTACTAGAAAAATCATCGAAATTTTCTCCCTGCCACTGTTCTTTTGTTTTCTTGCCATACGTAAAAGAACAGATAAAAACTTTCCAAAGTAGTCCCAGTTTACAGTATGTATAATCTCACTGTGTCTGACTCTTCTTTTTCAATATGGCCTAGGAGTATGCAGCCTTGGTCTGCCCCTCTTTCAACAATTTTCATCACCCATTGTAGTGCTCACAAAACTAGATGTTGCCTGAATTTCTTCCTATAGTGGCTCACTGAGGACTGGCTGGTTTAGCGCTTTATGTACTACAGCACAGCGAAAGTGGCACCAATGTGGTATATGGCAAGGCCAAGGCCTCATTGGTGAACAGTTCATAGGAACAATCGAGCGTGGAATCTGTCATATGACAACTAGTTTAAATTGAACTGTAGTAGAAATTCTAATCGCATCTGAGGCAAATGTAAAAGTGTTAGTATTAAACGAACATGTCCTAAAATGTAAACTGTTGTAAACATGGTTATGAATTGGTAAACAGTTATTGTAGGAAACAGCATAAGGCTGGAGATGTGGCAGTCTTTGTGAGAGATATTCAGTCTAAAAAACTTACATTTATTGAGCAATATAGTGAAGAGAGGCTATTAAAAGTAAGTGGTATTGTAAGACAACTAGAAGAGCATGGCGTCAATGTAGTAAAATATAAAGTAATAGGAATATACAGAACAGCTTGTGTAGATGCAATCTATTTTGTCAACAGCTTCAATACCACAATTAGGCAAACTGGTCTCCATCACTTTACTTTTCTTGGAAACCTTAACATTGATGCAAACTCCAACAACATTGCTATCATGAAACTTGTAAATGTGTTAATTTAATTTAATCTTCGAAATATCGTTACCATGGATACCACATCACAGATTACAGTTCTACAAAGACAGATCATACAGGGTGTTTCAAAAATGACCGGTATATTTGAAACGGCAATAAAAACTAAATAATCAACTGTAATTTCGAAAGTTTGTCCGCCTGAAAATGTACTGTTGCCCCAAGCATATTGCAACAAACGGTGTATTTCTATCGCTGCTCGTTTAGTTTTTATTGCCGTTTCAAATATACCGGTCATTTTTGAAACACCCTGTACAATAATCATTAAAACTGCTAAAGACGCTGTTAAATATAGTAACATGGACTTTCATTACACACACCACCTTGGACAACAGATAGAATATAGAAACGCAGCTCCTACAATAATACCAAAAACATTTGATAAGAAACAAGTCATGAGCAATAGTAACGTCAACTCTCTGAAAATTAAATTAGCTGAGTAGATGTGAGACAGAATATACCATGTGGAAGGATTAGATAATCAATGGGATGAGTTTCATAACATCCTATTGAGACACTTTGATTCCTATTGTCCCATTAGAGAAATGCAGACAGTGTCATTACACAGTCAGAGTGGAGGAAATAACAAACTCAGACTTCCAGCCAGCCTTATTAAAGTCAGGCGAAACATTTATGACCTGGATATCCTGTACAAATCAACAAGATTGTGCATTTTCAAATAAAAATATAACACAGCTAAGAAAACCTTTAAAACTGAATCTCCCAACCTTGGAAAACAAGTTCACATTAATGAAATCTCACAATCTACAAACTGACGCAAGGTGTCTTGGAAACTGATCAATAAGTATCGCAAAACCTCCACAGCTATGGGCAGCAAATCCTTATGTATTATATGAGATGGTAATATTAGAAAAGATCCCAAAGCATTATGTAACCTTTTTCATAAGCATTTCATATCACCAACAGAAAATCCACCACACGCTTTAGAAATGTACCAAGACATTCCGAATCACATACCTCAAGCAGTGACTTTAGAATTTAATGAGAGTAAATAAAATGATATCTTCTTTTTCTTCCGTTGGTACTACCTCCCGGGGTGGGACTTAGCCTTCTTAATAATTTTCTACCATGCCTCTCTGGACTTCGCCGTGGATTTCCAGTTATGGCAACAGACTCAGGCGGTATCCCCTTCAACTTCATGCCTCCATCTCAACCTAGGTCGTCCTCTTGCTCTTCTTCCTCCAGGTTCATTGCAGCAGGCTTTCCTTGCGGGATCTGTCTCATCAAGTTGCATTACCTGTCCTGGTGTCACAAGGCTCAGGCCTGTCCCAGCGCTCATTAAATCGACCAAGACTTATATGAATAATTGTAAGAACAGTTATTATTATTATGCTCTTTAAGATTGTTTTTGGGTCCAACCCATCTCAGTCTACAGAGTTTTATGAACTTGACCACATCATCTTCATTATAGCAATCATAAAGTTGGTCATCCCTTCGCCTTCTCCAGGTCCCATTTTCATATACAGGTCCAAAAATACTCCTCAATATACTTCTTTCATGTGACCTCAATTTGTTTTCATCCTGGGTCGTAATTGTCCATGTTGCTGAGCCATAAGTAAGAACTGGATGTATCAGCGTTTTGTAAAGCCGGTACTCAGTCCCTCGTGATAATAGCTATGATTTAAAATGTCGCAGCAGCATTCCAAAGTAGCATCATTTAGAAGCACTTATGTGAGCCATAATTTCAGTAAAGGTGGTGCCATTTTCTTCTATCTTTGAGTACAGATAGGTGAAACATTCCACTCACTCAAATGTCATTCCATCAAGGGTTATTGTGGGTTGCAAATGTTGATTAGTACCATTATACATTTAATTCGTCTTTCCTTCATTAATTCTCAGACCCATATTCTCTGCACTCAGTTTTAGAGCTGTACAGACTTATAGTAGATAGTACCTCTTGTCTGAATGCCCAATTCGCATACCACTTTTTCAAGTGCCATGTTGAAAAGTAGGCAGGAAAGCTTATCTCCTTGCCTTAGCCCATTTCAAGTGGGATACTGAGGTGATAGGCTCGACTGGTACACTGGGGGTAGTTTAGGGTGGCCTCTATTAACTGCATCAGTTTTCCAGGCACACAAAATCTACTCAACCTATGAATGAAGTTTGCAAAAGTCATCAGCTTGATGGCCTACACGCAAAAAATGTCTATGTAAAATGGCAGCTTCAAGTCATTATGTTAACGCTATTTAACTTTCCTCGTTCATACAGCGAACCAGTCATCAAGTTTACATGCCACTCATCTTGCGAAAGACGAAAACCGAATTTCGGAAACAGTTTCTCGCTCTCATGCTTACAAGTTCAGGTCTGAAGCGGATTTGCTAGCCCAGTTTACTATGGCGCCTGGAAAACAGCTATTACAGTTTATGGTTTAGTCAGCACAGTCTTTTCTACTCTCGTAGACGAGGCGTAAACAGATTCAGATTTCTACTTATCTTTCAATGTACAAAAATCCACTCCGCCCATATTAGCCGAAAACTTTTAAAAACAAGACGAAACCTGACAGCCCAAGCACGTTTCAAAATCGGATGTGTCATTACATGGGAGCGAACATCTATAGCTGAATTGGATTTTGAAGTGCTTCATGAGCACCCAGAAGCAGTACTGAGAAATCGGTTTACGAAATCCAGTTCTGGGAGCCGATATAAACGGGGTGACTAGGATCACTTCCATGGGCCCTTTAACATGCTCGTGTGGAGGTGACGTCTGCATGACGTGCGTCTCGCGGGCCCCGAGGAATCGCTTCATGACGTCATCAGAAAGGCTGAAAGCGTGACAGCGCTGCCTGGTGACTAGACCTGTTAACAACTCTGTTGACGTAAGTGACGTCAAAACAGCGTTTATATAGACCTGCCTTCAGCTGTTGTTTTGGAACGTCAAATCAATCCGGATTGTTTGAATGAATCTTCCGTTAACAGAATTAAATGTAGAAAGAAGATTTGAATGCGAATAATCTCGATTATAGTGACATAATAATGCGCAGCGTAGTCAAAGTTACATATTAGAGTCTTACGTGATTGATTGAAGCCAACAGATTACAAATTATTGGTCGAAAGGCAGAGTGATTTATAGCATAACACATATTACGCATTGAGGACAATGTGTCTAAATGTTTTTAACACATTAACTGCAGCTTACTAATGTAGACTAACTACCACTGAGACGTTTGCAGCACGAATTTGTCTTTGAACCCATACCAGCAGTAGCAAATGCGGAAAAACGAATCAAATATGGTAAAGGATACGTAGTGGAACGCCCATCGCATTTTTCCAGTTTGTGTACGATATCTGTACGTAATATGCATCAAAACACGTCGGATGCTTGTTCATTTTCAAATATATGTTTTTGTGGATGACCTAGAAGTTTTATTATTTTTTTAATTATGAGAAATGCGTTAAATGTGGGAAAATACATTTAAATATGCCGCAAACAAATATTAGGCAAAGCCACACGTCTATCTGTTACCACAACCTTTATTTCTCATTCGCTGTGTTCCACAACTGTCAACGAAATCATCTCTTTTCACCCTAATCTATACCTTAGACTATGCTACAAATAAATTTATAACTCCAGCCAAGGTTTCTAGAGAAAAGGGGGGGGGGGGGGAGGGGGCGAAATAGCCAAGGTTTCTAGGGAAAATGGGGGGGGGGGGGGGAGAAGGGGGCGAAATCCAGTATAGTGCTCTAGCCCAGATATGTGCTCTTGCCCAGTGTCTGTTACCGATATGCTTAAATTTTTATCGTTGTTTTTCTGTAAACAGCTATATGCCATCTTCCTGTGTGCAGTTTCTCAAAAATCCAGTTTATGTGATCTTAAGATGAAAAGAGCTCACTGAGGGAATATTAATAGATTTAAGCAATACTGACATCTCCAAATTGTAAGACTGCTATAGATGCAAGTCACTGACTGTCAGAGTGTATCAGTGGGAGAAAACATTTGAAGTAAATCACGAAGCTTTAGGTTAGTTCAACTATTACTTCTTAATGTAGTAAGCAGTCACAATTAACTTCCGTATTTTGATATATATACATACTACACAAGCAACCAAATGGTACCTGGTGGAGGGTACCTTGTACCACTACAAATCACTCTTTCCTGTTCCACTCGCAAATAGAGAGAGGGAAGAAAGGCTATCTACTATCCGAGCCCTGTTTTCTCATGCCCTCTAAATTTTCTCAATAGTGTTATAAAAAAAGAACATTGTTTCCCCTCCAGCGATCCTCACATGAGTTTGCCAAGCATCTTCATAATACTCGCACATAGTTTGAAACTACTGGTAACCTATCTAGCGTCCAACCTCAGAGTTGCTTCAGTGTGTTGCTTAAATCTGACCTGGATCTCAAACATTGGAGCAATACTCATGAATGTGTCACATAAGTGTTCTATACGGGTGGTGTAAGTGATCTTCCCCTCATTTTCAGTCACAAAAGATATTCATCTTCACAGAGGAAGGAAGTAATGACCGTGACACCTAGAAATGTTTTTTTTTTATTCAAGTTCTGTTTTTCTCTCATACTTCGTACAAAGCAATGAGTACCGTCAGCCCTGCATAAAATGATAAAATTAAAATCCTGTTAATTTGAACCGTAGTGTTAACTAGCATATGCATCCTTGAGTCGAAACATTACGTTTAATTATAATTATAGAAGGAGAGACTAATAAAATAACTTTTTTATTTTGTATTTTTTTTAATATCTTAGGATATTCAGTTTTCTGCCTGATGGTTAGCAGCAACCTACTGAAGACTTTCGATCCAAATGTGAAATTCCATTCTGAATCGTAGGCATGGATGTATAGTCTACATGGACATTGTTTTTACTTCCAGTATTTTGCAAGTTCATTTAACTGAACGGAGTAAAATTACCCCTATTATGGACAACAAATACTATTAGGGAGTAAATATGTTGACATGTAAGTGAAAGACTCCGAAGGGCCCTGAAGAGACTTCTGTAAGAAGCTGCGCTATCGATTTTACACAATACTTTTACTCACATGGATAAAAAGTTCTGTTGACTTGTCACATCAGATTTGAATAAAACTGCAAGCTTTTCATAACAGCCTCCATCACCATCATCAGTAATGGTACTGGTATGTAATGGTATGGTGTACTGTAGCAGCACATTAAGTGTTTCAATTGAATTGATTCTGCATTATTTCTCTTCCCCATGTCCTTGACATTAATGCTACCAAGTTATGTTCTTGTACGGTAATTAGTTTCCACATTATAACATGTTAAATATAGAAAGTTTAACTGTAACCAAGCAGTAGTTTTCTTTGATGACAATATCAGTTCCAGTGCACAACTGAATTTCAAAATCTGTCTTGTGGGGTGAAAATCCATTACTGCTGCAATCTTGTGCTGACAAGGAGATGATTTTCATAGAAATACCGAATTATTTCATTTGTAATACAGTTTCATAGTTTTTGTAGTTGCTCATGATCTTTACACTTGCATGCAATGGATGTAGCATCGGCATACAGAACTATCCTTGAATTTGGGGAGCAGTATTTTGTCATTTACATAAATCAACAAAAGTATCCCAGTACAAAGTCCTGGGTACCCTGTATTACATATCAGCAATGTTAGATCTGTGTGTGTCACTCACCATCCTTAAGAGTGAAAACTGATTTGTGTTAGATAAGGTTTTATTAAACTGTGAACAATTATCAGCATAATTACCCAGCTGTTTTCCCAGAGTGTTTACTATCTCTCTCTACAAGCAACTGATAGAGATTAGCTAAAAAAATATCTGTAATTTCAGATGGAGGTCTTTCTATATCTAAAATTATGTTTCCTTTCCCATCTATAGCTTATCACAGAAAGTTCAGTAACACCTTCAACACGTAAGGAATTACATCTGTGAGCACCAATTATTGCCACTTTTTGCAACATCACCATAAGGTTTGATATCCCTACTGAAAGATGAGCAGAAATTCTTTGTTAATGGGTGCATAATAAGATTCTTTTTTGGTATACCAGTGCTCAGTAATAACTGAAACATCTGGTTTATTAAAACATGCTATTATGTCCAAATCATTGTGCTTATTTCCTAGGCTCGTAAAGTTTTGGAGGATGATCTTGGTTTGCAGGTTGCATTGTATCCACATATTTATTTTTCTTTTTTTTTTTCTTTTTGTTACCATAAATATCCCCATTAAGCAAATCAGATGTGCTTGTCAAGCTGGGAAGAGGAAACAAAAAGGCCACACATGTACAAAATAATAATAAAAGGAAAGATTCCAAAAGAGTTCCTGACAGCAAAATGTAAAACTTAATTGTTTTTGGGTATGTTACTTACTTATATCCTTCATTCCAAAAACTTAAGAAGGCTGTTAGTTTAGTGTCTTCAAGGCATAATGCTGCTGAGCATCGCAACAATCAAGTCTGAGATAGTAGTGTACTATGATACTACCTATGAAGAAATTGATGCACTGGATGTGAAGTGCACAGTTTAGTCTACCCAGCAGGTGTTCCAGAAGATGTCCCTGCACTGTTCTATACCAGCATGAATATACCTATCATTAGTGACATATTCATCACTGACAGAAAATTGAATAATCACATTTTTGCTTCAAGTTTCTGAAATGGCAGTTGATGCGATCATATCTGAAGAGACAGCTATCAACCCACACTTTCAGCATGAGGTAGGACTAGCAATTACCAGAATTCTGAAATGTGGATCTTGTAAACCTAGAGTTGCTCTAGGAAAACAAGTAAGATGTGACACGTGTCCCAGATCAAAGATGAGAAAATAAAAGGTTGCTGTATTAGTTATAGCATACAAATATGCAGTGAATAACAAGTTTGAAATGACTGTTCGCCGGCTGGAGTGGCCGAGCGGTTCTAGGTGCTACAGTCTGGAACCATGCGACCACTACGGTCGCAGGTTCGAATCCCGCCTTGGGCATGGATGTGTGTGATGTCCTTAGGTTAGTTAGGTTTACGTAGTTCTAAGTTCTAGGGGACTGATGACCTCAGAAGTTATATCCCATAGTGCTCAGAGCCATTTGAACCAACCATTTTTTGACTGTGTTCAAAGCTATGTAGACTTGTTTAATTCCTGGTTTAAGTAATTCACATTATTTCATTGCTGTTTGCTGCTGTCATCCATTAATACCTGAATGTCAACAACTACTTTGTTACTTTAAAACCTTCAACATATTCACTGTGGCTGACACGAAGGTCAATAAGAGCTACTAACACCATGCTTTTAAGTGTCATCCACAGTGAATGTGCAAAACAAGAACATTTTTGCAATTTAATTGAAAGTCCTAATTCAGCTTCCTTTTTCAGGCATGTTTATTTTTAAATATTAAAACTGATGAGAGTTTCATTACTAGACCACTAATTTTGAAATCTGGATGACATCATCCCAGCACTGCAAGAAAATGTGCACCATACACAACAGGTTCAATGCAATCTCTCCTCTCCACAAATGTGCACCTCAGATGTGTTGTATGTCATATAATACTACAGTTAGTTTTCCATATATCTGAGCAAAACCAGTTCTTGTGTGTCCAAGTTTATCTCATCTAGACATTGCACCTTTCCCTTAAATTTAGTGTGCTTTACAATAAAATTTGTATGAAAAGTTTTCCGTGTAAATTACCTATTCTACACCTACAGCTAATGCTTGTGTAACCCAGTGTGCCATTCAGGTGGGTTTACTTGTGTGTCAATATAATTGTCAGGTTCGGTATGGAAGGGTTTCTTGAAATATATTCCCACATAAATTTTTTGGTATCTATTCTCATTTGCAAAATATATTACGCACTGTCAGTGCCATTTCAATGCAAAAATTTTAAATCATGCTGGGGAATATACCAATAACACAGTTCCAGCACACCTCAGAAATTTGATTTTAGTTGCTTCAACCAATGAGAATCACGGACCAAGTCTAGCACTGCCCTATTTTGTGTATTAACCCGTTGGCTGGCATGAAGGTGCTGGTGGTCACAGCAGACTGCTCTGCTGGGGCCAGCAGTGATATGGTAACAACCAGGTATCAGCAATTTTACACTTTAATCTTACTGAGGAAAAATATTTACTTATATTTGATATTCCTTGCCATTTCCAGACTATTTTTGGGTCTGCAGTATTTTTATTTAAATGTCTTACAAAACCAAACGATTAAATGACTACAAAGTTATTCATGAATTCATTTTTAGATACATATTTAACTGTGTAAAGGATAATTCCTGAAACAGTAATTAGCATTCTAGCTGTTCTTTTTAGCCACGACTGTACAGATTCATATACTTCACACTCAAAGTTCCTAAATGCCTGCTTAACACATTGACTACCATGCTGCTCACAGCAGAGCAGGACACTTAATGCTTTATGCCTGACCTGGTGGTGAAACATCCATTACTAATCATGTCAGGGTCAAGAAATGCATAAGTTAATCTCTCTGGGAGTACTGTAATCCAAAAATGTAAAATTATAACTAAAAAGGCCATTTCCAATTATGTCTACCAAGCAAATTATGCTTTCAGTCAGTGATTTCTTTTGCCATAAATGACTAGTGAACACACATGCCTGAGGAAGGTAAATGTTCATACTTTGCCTCTGAGAAGAAGCAAAGCCATTAGAAACAGCTATGCCCTTAGTCCAATTTATGTTGAAATTATCACTTGGGTATTTTAATTAAATTTGGTCTACTATAAGCAACATGGTAAAGGAATCAAAAGAAACACACACACACACTGAGTTAATTTCTTTATTAGCAACGGTCGGATTTCCACATCACCATAGAGGTACCAAGCTTGATGCGTTACTCGTTTTTTTACATGGCGAGTTTCCCCAGTAGGCCTATAAACCATGAAACAGACAAAAAGCTACTTCTCGCTGTCTTCTCTTCTTTGGATTTTCACTTCAGAAACTGAAACATCCATTACAAAAACAGATTACATCACTCACAAATCTGGATTCAGTCACTGCAATTGATACCTATTTTACTGTAAAAAATACTGACTATGATGAACGATGTAATTTTGAACATTCAAAAGTTTTCAAATGTGCAGGTTACTGATGTTAGAATAGTTACTACACAATTTTTTGATCACGAAGAAGTTACGATGATTGCAACTTAAATACCGAAGCCATTTGTTATGAGAATACGCCGTTACCGCAAATAATCCACATAGATGCATTGAAAGAAACTTTACTTGGTAACATAATGCATCAGAATACTATAGGCACAAATAATGAAATTTCGGGTCTAGTGTAGCAGGGAATACAACCCGTCGGCTTTGGACAATGACGTCACAAGTCGCCAGAGAGCAGTTTACCATTTTCGCTTTTGCTGTTATGTTTCAGTTTCGTTTTTTTACTGATTGCTTAATAAAGTGGATCTGTTTATTCTATCTCGTGAGATTTTTTTTTTTTAAAAGCGAAAAAACACTTATCAGCTACTGAAGGGAGCTACAACACTAAGAAGAATCGCTTCTCGTTTGGCGACTTGTGACGTCATTGTCCAAAGCCGACGGGTTGTATCCCCTGCTACACTAGTCCCGAAATTTCTGTACATTTACCATACACTTTACTTTTCTTGAGCATTATAAGATTACTAACGGAAGTTACTTACCATCCATTATCTGGAATATAAACTATCCTTTCTCCTCTGCAAGCATCTGCTTTTGCAGCAAGTATTGTCAATTTTTTTCCATGATTGAAAAGCTTTAACGCACACAAATCACAAAACCCGCCATTATACACCCACACCCACAAGGCATTATAGTTCAATTCATTTATCTTGGCGGCTCGCGCATGCCCGCCCAGCCGCGGGAGATTGCGGCGTTGCCAGTTGTACGCGCCAAGAGAAGCAGCGCCGTAGCAGTGTAGTTCTCAAACTTACGTTTAGGGGGGAGCGCGCAGTTTATGAAGTAAAGCCACCACGGCCGCATTAAACCTTTCGCTGCTACAGAGACGTGCTCCCCGCATTCCACGCCGTGCGCGATTTTGTAACCACTGCACTGCTCGCCTGTGCAGACACATAGTGTTCCGACTGCGTTGACACACTTATCATTCGATTTCACAAAAACTATTTGGCCCAAAAATTTGATTTTGACACATCTTCTTGACTGATACCTTCCCCCCATAAATGACTTAATTTTGTTTCGATTTTCAACGCAGTTATATTGCAGCATTAAATGTAGTAAACCATTGCACGAAATTTTGAAGAGTTTGCAGAGGTAAAGTTCATAGCGTATACTTTCCGTATGTTCGATTGTAGTTACCACAATGTTGAGAATGAAATGTGGACAAGATACCTAAATTTCATATAAAATTTACTGTATAACAACATCTCATTTCATTTAAGTACCAGATTGGTGTCGTATGTAATATTGAGAAATATTCCGTCTTTCGCGACTGTAATAAAAGTTTTATTTACACCGGGCGCGTTTGACTTTATTTTAAAGCACTTCAATCAATCAAAAGGAAGTACACAAAATACGTTAAACAAAACTGTGGACTTACAAAAACATTAGGACTTGAATATACTGTGTATCAGTGCTCTGAGCTATGTCAAATATAATTTTTGTGTGTGGCACACACAAAAAGCATTTATTTGCTAAAACACTGATCGGCCGACACAAACGTTGAATATTGTGTTACCTCAGCACAAAACTACGAAAGGTGACTTGGCAATGGAGGAGACAAAATGCTGTCCAATGAAGATGCTTCAAAAGAGAAAAACGCGTCTGGTCTAAATAAGACGCTTATTACAGTTGCAGAAGAGGAATATATTTCAATACCATTGGTAAAATTGCAACTGTGGAACAAAAACAAGAAAGAGAACATGAGTATTATTGTGTATGTGCCTTACCCTTCATTGTAGTCAATCGCTGCGATAGTCTTCTGCATCGCTGTAGTCAGTGTCGCAGTCCGAATCATCAGGTCTTAGAGTTATGACGATGGGTTCAAGCAGATTGTCAATTACAATTTCCCTGTCCATGTCCTCCTCCTGTAGCCTTTGTGCATGCCGAACACATTCAGCCCATGCTGAAGAAGTAATTCTGTCAAGTGCTTCGTGCAGAAGCCTTTCTGTATCGGTAATTTTAAATGTCACGTTTCGTTCTGCAACATACCCTTTCACTTGTGCCAAAATTAACTATATCGGATTGTATTGGCAATGGTACGGTGGCAAACGCAAAACTGTGTGTCCATGTTCCTGTGCAATACAATCGATTTCATAAACTTTTGTGCGAGGCTTATGAAGCACTACGAGATTCAACATTTCAGCACGAGTTTGGTTGGCAGTATGTGGAATATTTTTACTTGCAAGCCATAACATGATATCGGCTTTTTTTGTACTTGTTGTGGGTGTCTTATCAACAACAACAGAGTGATAACTCGCATTGTCCATTACAATCACCGAGTTTGCAGGCAAGTAAGGGAGAAACTGATTCCTAAACCACAATTTAAATGTCTCAGAGTTCATTTCGAAATGATAATCCCCTGAATTTCTCTTTTTTGCCCGGAACACTAATTTGCTTTCTGGAATGAATCCAGAAGCAGAACCAGCGTGAAGCACAATTATTCGTCCACCTTTACCAACTGGTACTTTAAACCCACCCGAACCATCACTCATTTTCCAACACGCTTTCCTTGTATGATTTTGGTTCACCCATGTTTCGTCCAAGAAAAAAAGGTTTTTATTCCCGGATTTTCTTACTTCAATAATACGTCTTAAAAACTGTGTCCTTGAAGCAGCGATATCACTACGTTCCATTAAAAACTTTCTTCCGTCATTTGTATGTACATATTTGAATCCAATGTTTTTAAGTATTCTATTCATTGAAGTCATGCTACCTTTAAAATTTATGGTTTCACGCATTTTCACAGTGATTTTTTTTACAGTAGGAAATTCGCCTGTGTTGTACATGTTGAGCACTTCTCGTCTTAGAACATCTTTGTCGAAATTATCTAAATTAGTTAGTCCTCTCACGAGTGCGATATTTCCCTGGCGATCTGAAAAGTGGGCTTCCACAGGTCTCCGTAGATAACTTTCCTTCATTGGCAATCCGCTGAACGGTTCTCAAGCTAACGCCTGTCGCTTCTGCAGTGCGTTCCTGAGATCTGGCGACATCCGTGATAGGTCCACCGTTTTCTGCTTCGCGCTTGAAAAACGCGTGAATTCGGTAAATTATGTCCCTCGCCTGTTTATGGAGAGTTTGTCGCTTACCACCATTATCAGCCATGACAACTTGCAACAAATGCGATAAAAATTCACCAAAGAATAACTACAATCACATTTAACACTCGCACTCGCCAAGACATTCCCAGCAGACCGTTCAGAAAACTACTGAACACTCATTGGCTGTCAGCGGATGCGTGACGTCAGGTGCGTAGAACGAGCCTTAAATCGACCGCAGTCGTTCATGGTTCCAACTATACAGAGTGTTCATTTTAATTGGAGCCATTGAAATATCCGCAAATCTACACATCGGATCAAACAAATTTATAACTAAATTTTTTTTGTCTCAGAGGGGGACATCCAATGATACCAAATTCGACGAATTTGTAGTCAAATTTGTTATAATTGGATGTCCCCTTCCGAGAGGAACTAATTTTCATTAGGATTTCTTTTGGCTCTGTGTGTCGTTTTCAAGAGATTTCAATGTCCCCATAAAATGAACACCCTTTATAACATAAACAGTGTTTATAAATTGGGAAATATTCTATCTTTAGCAACTGTAACAAAACTTTCTTTATACCAGAGTCATTTCGCTTTTTTCTAAAACGTTCTGATTAAAACGAAGTTGGCGAAGTACACAAAACTGAATTTTGGACGTAATAAAACATAAAACTAAAATATATTGCCAGTGAGGCACAGTGCGCAAACATTTTGTTTTTGTCACACCGGACAGCAAATACTTGCCAAAACAAAGATCAGTCGACGAAACCATTGAATATGATGTTGCCAAAGCAGCGAAGCAAAGAATTCCGTCAGACAATCAAATAGCTCGGCAACGTACGAGCCGAAATTCTGCTCTAAATAATACTTTTAATACTGCCGCAAAAGAATATATCTCAATATGAATAGTAAAACAGCGACTGCGGAAGAGGCGATATACAAACAAAACGGATAACATGAATATTGTATGTGTGCCTTTTCGTTGTTTTTAGTTGCTGTGAAAAGAAATATTGGAGGAGAAAATTACAAAAACTGAAAACTTATTATGATTATAATGAAGCACAGGAAATTTCAAAACATTACATTCAAACGAATAAAATTCGTTAAGTAAGACACTTCGCTATTGTTTTTAAATAAATAAATTATTTAGAATGCAACAAGCCTTGAACTCAGAATCTTCCGAATAACAGCCCAACACCTTCACCATTACGCCAACGCAGCTACTCATTTCTGTCATCTCCTGGAGCACTCTAAACGTGTGCAAAATACCGACAAACACTGTTGGGATGACTGTGAATTACGTTGCGTCGAAGTACAATAGGAAATAAACAATTACCGCTGTTCTTTATTGCGAAAAAGCGGTTCGTGAGACTGATACAAACACCTTTCCTTGCTATCGCCTGAATTAGGAGGCTTATTGTTTGTTTGGTTTAATTAATTAATAGAATATGAAGCAATTGGTGTAAAGAATGCTTTTTCCAAACTTTCTATAAAAGAAAGTCTGCTATCAAGACATTGCTTTTGTTCAAGTACTTCATTTATGACTGAACGTTTCTAAAATTGAAGACACTCGTCCGTGCTCTGCACTGCAGTCGAGATCTGGCAACGTCGTTCTCTGTTCATTGGCTGACTGTGATTTGTGACGTCAAATGCGCAGAACGAACCTAAACTCGGCCGCCAAGATATATGACGCTCTCCTTAGCATGTCATGTTCAAAGAATATCCGCATTTCGAAAACTACCAGCGATATTGGCTAGCGTGAGAGACGACGTCATGTCATGATGTGACGTCATGATTCCTCGGGGCCCGCGAGACGTTTCTCGTCTTACATGTGCTTACTTTCGCAATATCTTTGATCGGCGTATAGGTGAAAGCGTTGGAGCGTATGGTGAACTGTCATGTGATTGTAAACAATGTGAAAAAAAAATGGTATATCACGTTATCCTCATGAAAGGTTACCCGCTTAGACCTTGCGTGTGTTAGGAGAGAGAATTTAGTTTGCGTAGCAACTCAAAGCTTAATGTCTACCATGGCTTCACATTTGGCTGGGGGTAGGGTGAATGTTGCTCAGGTTCAAGAATTAGCCCGAAAACAGTTGGTACAGTTATTGGAAAAGTGCCAGGGACGAAAGGTATTTAATTAAAAAAATAAGTTTACATGAAGAGTTTTATCGTTTATTTGTATTTAGTTGCTGGAAGTGTTTTGCGGCATTTATATTTACATTGTAATTATTAGCTATTGTAGAGAACTATTTTTGTAAATATGCCCGAAGTTCATCTATTAACGACGATTTGCCATATTTCGGGACCTGTAATAGCAGTGAGTGAAGTAGTTAAATACCATATTCACTTTCCTAGTTTCTGATATTTCGATTAAGCTCCACATCGTTGGGAATGCGTGGATTCCTCCTAACGGCTTTCATACAGCGTGAAACGTTGTGTGACGCTAAGCGCAGACAGATGGCTTACAGTACACAGTTTTCGTGCTATTGGACGGGTTGAATATAAGGCTGATGTCTATAGATTTTTAGTCTCTGTAAACCCATAATTATAGTCATAAATGTTTGATGTCTTTCACGTAGACTTCTATATGTAGGCCTACATCATTTTTTTGGTATCCAATGTGAAGTGTATTTCAGTGTCTTCTTCCCATTAGATCACATATTCACATGGAGGTAACCATTTCTTAAATGCCTTTTAACAGGAGCGATTTTAGTGTTTGAAACTTTGCTGTGATGAAAGTAGTTGTTCAGGTTAGTTAATTATGTCTTTGATCGATCACTCTCATGGTAACCATTACGATGTGGAATGTGTCAAGTTTTTTAAGCTTAAAATATTTATCTACCCCATCCCTTAAATGGCAAAAAATGCATATATATATATAATGTATTGATCCCTATTCAAGAATTCATCTATGATATAGGAGTAGGTAAGGAGATACGATTTCAATTAATTTTTGATTCTATTAGTGCTGTCTGTCAGACATTTGATTTTGTCTTGTAATTTATCAGATAGTTTCACAGCAGCCTATTTTACCCCTTTATTTGTCAAACATGGTTAAGTAGAGGATAGTGTAAGTCTTTTGCTTTTTCTGATATTATAATCATGCCTGTCACTGTTGGTTTTAAACTTGCTGTGATGATATGATTGTGAATGTCGCTGTTATTTTTAAACTGGTCCTACTGTTAAGAACAAATTTAAAAAATGCATAGCAGACTGAGCAACCTGGGTCACCTTGGCAAATAAATATTTCTGTCTCCCAGGGAAGGAAGGAAGATTGCCTTTAACATCTGATTGACATGTAAGTTATAGAGATGGAGCACAAGCTCAGATGATGTCAAGGATGGGGATGGGAATCAGCCGTGGCCTTTCAAAGGAACCATCCCAGCATTTGCCTGGAATGATTTACGGAGATCACAGAAAACCTAAGTCTGGATGAGAGTATGGTGGTTTGAAACACTGTCGTCCTGAATGCAAATCCAGTGTGCTAACCATTGCCAAATCATTCAGTTTCTGTATCTCAAATGATCAGGATGATACCTCACCATGCTGTTGTAAATAAATAAAAATATAAAAATTCTCAAACTCCAAATTATTTGAGCACATGAGAAAGACCTTCAGCTACCTACAAAGACTGCATCGTTTTTCAGCTCAAGGAGGGTCTTATAAATTCAGAATACAATTTCAAAACAACTTTAGTTAATAACAGTGTCTGTGCAGGGAGTATACTTATTTTCGTCACCTCCTACTTCACAAACAGCAGTTGTTGCACAATTAATACTTTTTTTCTAATCAAGTGCCACTTTCTCGCAATGCATGCATTACTGACTGTACACACTGTAGAACACCAATACACACCCATTCCTTTGAATAATGAAGTCAGCAGGAAAGCTTACCTCTAGAGCAGATAAAATTTTAATGACAAATGGAGGCACTTCATAGGGAAACATGATTAATGTTGTTGATCTGTCAACCTTCAGTTGTTTATAAAATCAAACTAGTGAATCTCATATCGTTAGCATAATATTAATAGAGAAAATTGGAGAGTAAACCTGTTAATCACTTATGATAAGGGTAAAATTAAATATAATCACCACATCAAAAATAAAATAGTACAAATTGGAAACAATGCCTCAGAAATAGTCGACGAGTTTTTGTAGTTTGGTCACTTCATGAGCAATAACAGGATGCATATTGGGAATCTGTAAGAGCGAGATGAGAACAAACAAATGATATACAGAACAGAATGCAGTAGAAAACTTAATTATGAGTATAATGAAAATAACAATGTTATGAAGAGGATAGATTGCTACTCACCTCATAGAGGAGGCGTTGAGTCGTAGACAGACACAATGAAAGGACTACTAAACATTTAAGCTTTAAAGGGAAATAGAATCCTCCCCCCCCCCCCCCCCCCACACACACACACGGAGGCACAGGCACACCTCTCTCACACATAGTGGCAATGAAGGGTATGTTATAGGTAAAATTCCCACCTGCACAACTAAAAAAAGCTGATGTTGGCAGGAAGGATCCAAAAAAGATGATGTTGGTAGGAAGGATCCAGAGGTCGAAGACTGCCCAGCAGCAATGGAAATGAAGCACATCGTGTTGGGCATCATGTTCAACAGCAAGTATTGAATATTCAGGTTTAAAGGACAGCAATCAGCTGCAAAAACCCATATTTTGTTGCAGATCTAATTTTGACAACAACATACTCATCATCGGAGCATTACTAGAAGAATTACTCAGGTACTAACATGTCAGTGTACTAACTTGTCAAACAACACTAGCCTTTAAATGGCAGAAACAGCTGTCCTCTTTTAAATTTGTCATAATGATTTCATGTATGAAACTGAGAGGCAGCATAATGGACTATATTCTACAGAGTGTTGCAGAAAGCAGAATATTCTGTAAAATTTAAACATTACCCTTACCATCACCTTGGAAATTGGGACAGAAAATATCCCATGAGGTTTTTGAAACAATCATTGGGCTATGCTGCTGATCAGTCCGTCACCATGACCAGTTTTCCCTCACTCTCAGTGGTTGACTTCGCCACCCCACACCAAACTAATATTTCAACCTAACCCAGACCTCAGGTTATGCTACAGAACAGGTCATCATAATCAGTTTTCTTACATTTGTAGGCTTTGCCAACTCTCAAACACATTTTAACATTCCAACCTAACCTAAACCTCAGGCTATGCTACAGATCAATTCGTCACCAAATCCAGTCACATTGATTGACTTCGCCAACTCTCACCCGATCTATATCACTCGAATGGAAAACAATATCGCAACAAATCATGTTATATCCCAAGAAACAAAGCACAAGAGGTAAATATGCAAAATATTTAACTTATCTTATAATCCGTAGTAGACAGAACAATAATAATTAATCTTGCACTGTCCAGTTCAAAAACAAAAGTAATCTATTTGTATCTTCTGCTGAAACAAGCCATTAGATTCAGAACTCTCACGGGCTATTACGTACTATAAACCAATTGGCTACAAACAACAAAGATTTGCCAACAGCTACTTGAAATGGAAGAGCCATGGTACGCCATAAATGCGCTTTAGCCATATAAGGTATGCTCTAGAAAATTAAATATAAATCTCCACTTCTGCTTGAAGTCAAGGACTCTAACAGTGTATCAAGTTGTTCCATAAATAATTCAAAATTATTAGATTTCATCCTGAATATTGTGTGTATTATTTACTTCTCATGGAAATTAGCTTCACAATCACTGAATAGTCTTTGAGTATCTATGTTTTTGTATATGTACACCTCTTAATGTAAGCAGTTAATCTCCTTTTTTTACATGTTTGACCTGCAGTAAATACATGCCTGGCCTGATGATAAAGTTTCATGTTATACACCACATTAATGGTCGTCTACGAATAGAGCATCATCAACGTGAACAGCTGCTCGAAACATGCACCATGCCACAGATAGGCTGGTGGGATTTAGTGTTATGTCATGGGGACATTCAACTGGGCTTCCATGGGACCTGTGGCAGTAACTGTCTCCCCTATTGGCAGTGGCATCTTCCAGCAGGATAACAGCTTGTACAAGGTTGGATTGCCACAGTTGCTTGAGGAGAATGATGGAGAACTCTTGTTTATGTCTTAAGTAAGAAATTCATTTGCTTGGTACACATTCAAGGACACTATTTGCCACCAGCCCTGCACTCATAAACCAAGAGCCTACAGTTTGTGGAAACTGGTGTCATGAGCGTAGTCCAATGTGACATACCATTGGGTACCCACCTAGGACTTCATGAATTCATACCACATACAGTCTCTGCTCTATTGTATTCCAAAGATGAACCAACACACAATTAAGTGGGTGGGCATAATATTTCAACTCATAAGTACATATTTGACAGCCATACCAGGAGCATTGACCACTCAAATGTGAGTTCAAAAGTCTGTCATCTTGCATGGTGGAACCTGTAGAGCAGTTATGTGTGATTGGCATGGAAAGTGAAAAAGCCAGACAGTGTCACTTCTCACTGTTTCCCATTGTCCTCAAAAGCACAGATATTGGGTCGACAGAAGCATCCGATCCCAGGTGTTGACTTTGACCCGTGACGTAAGGGTGTTGTCCTGTGTGACGTCATGACGGCGCGGAGCTTGGTTTGTAAGTGTGGTGTGTTTGTAGATGACGTCGTATTGTGGTTTGTTGTGCTCTCTAGTGGTATGTTTAGGGTTTTCGTTTGTGTGGTGTAATGGGCTCAGTTTGCTTTTGCTCATTATCCAGAATTGTATTACTGTCGACTGTTTCTAGTGGAATTCATTTCAGTGAGTTAACGACTATGTGTGAAGGTCAATTTAGTGTTGTTCGCTGTACATCGTGTGGTAATTTTAGTAAAATTAATCAGTTGTTTTTGTTCAGGAATGTATATGACGGATAAAATTAACAGTACGCAGGTCAAGGGAAGTGTTCAATCCCAATGTGTGGCTGTGTGTGTTGATATTGGTATCGGGAGATGTTTTTGAGCTATATAGGCCAAGGGAAGTGTTGGATCCTAATTTATGGGATCGGGAGCTGCTGTTGAGCTATATAGGTCAAGGGAAGTGTTCGATTCCAGATGATATTGTGTTTAGTGGTATTTGGGGAGTTTTGTGATGTCAGTTTTTTCGTCGTTTTGTGTGGTTTTGTATGGGGGTGGGTGTCTAAATTTGTTTATATTTAGTTTGCCCCCCCCCCCCCCCCCCCCCACCCACCCACCCACCCAAAAACACCCCATTTCCCGCGCTTGTCCCATTAGTGTCATTACACTTTTTGTGGAAAGTGTGTTTGTTTTTCGATGTAATTTCGTCCTCATAATGTGTACGTACCGACTTTATATGAGCCGTATTGGAATCATGGTTTGTTGTTTCACCATATTTGTGACGTCATGGGTCAAAGCGGGCGGGAACGGACGCTTCCGTATTTCCCAGATATTTCATCCATCAGACAAGTATAAAGCTTATGTTAAAAATCACCTTTACTAATCACAGCTTTATGCACTCTTGCTGGTCCTAGTATTTGTTACATCGTATCACATAATTCACACATGAGGCTGATGTACTCAAGAGTGATTAACCATCTCACTAGTAATGGGACACTTAGTAAATTTCAAAAATGCTGTTCTACTGAAAAGCAATATACAATTTCACTGCCCACATAATAGTCTTTAAATAGTAAAATGTCACCAATAGGAATTTTCTGTCACTTATCCAAGGCATCTGATTGTGTGAACCAGGACATTATGTTACAGAAATTACAATTCTGTGGTATAACTGGAACAGCAGATGAGTGGTTTGTCATATCTACAGAACAGAAAGAAAAAAAGTTTCTTTATATAGCTTAAGTGCTTTAAGGAAGTTTCCCACTTCATTGAACTGGGGTGAAATTACATTAGGTGTTCCGCAGGGTTCAATCATGGGTCCCCTTCTGTTCCTGATATATGTAAATGACATCCCTTCTTATCTGAAACAAGAAGCTAAACTGATGCTGTTTGCTGATGATACAAACATCTTTACTAATCCAGTAAAAGAAACTCCAAAAGAAAATGATACAAATAATTTCTGTGGAAAGTTATTAATTGGTTTTCTGCGAATAGTCTCGCTTTGAACTTTGAAAAAACACAGTACGTCCAATTTTCTGCTGTAAGGAGTGCAGTTGCTTCAATAAATATAACACAATATTAACAGAAGTCAGTAACCAGGTACAGCGTACTAAGTTTTTGGTTGTACATGTAGAAGAGAATCTTAGTTGGAAAATTCATTTTTTGGATCTCCTACAGTGACTAGGTTCAGCAATTTTTGCAATTAGAATACTTGCCAATTTTGAGGATGTAAAAATTAATAAGCTAACATACTTTGCATACCTTCACTCTCTGATGTCATACAAATCATATTTTGGGGTAACACAACAGTTAAGCAAAAAGTATTCACTGCTCAAAAGAAGGTGGTTAGAATAATATGTGGGGCTGATAGTCACACATCTTGTAGGCATCTATTT
Source organism: Schistocerca serialis cubense (assembly GCF_023864345.2). Lineage (NCBI taxonomy): Eukaryota > Metazoa > Arthropoda > Insecta > Orthoptera > Acrididae > Schistocerca > Schistocerca serialis. The sequence goes on along the minus strand of NC_064646.1, from coordinate 214,952,234 downwards.
AAAAGGTTATGAATTCTTACAACCACCTCACAGTACATTTATCAGCAATGAAATTTGTTCTCAGCAACATGGACCAGTTTAAAAACAACAGTGACATTCATGATTATAATATCAGAAGAAAAACAAACTTACACCATCCTCTACTGAAGCTATCTTTGGCACAGCAAGTGGTAAAATATGCTGCTGTAAAACTTTTTGATAAATTATCAGATGAAATAAAATGTCGGACAGACAGCCGTAATAGTTTCAAAAATAAATTTAGATCATACTTCCTAGACAACTCCTTCTATACCATAGATGAATTCTTGAATAGGAATAAATATATCTATAGGTATAATATATATATTTTGTGCCATTGAAGGGAATGGGGTGGGTAATAAAAATTTTGACCATAAAGAATAAGGGAACCTTTATTCATGTGAGCATTTCTTATGCACTTGACACGTTCCACATCATAAGTTACTGTGAAATTGATGAATGGAACACGTAATTAATTCTGCATCAAAGACAGTAGAGTCTTGAGGCAGTTGGGCCTTGAGGACATGATCAGGGAAAATGGAATACAGCAGAGCAACCAACAGAGTCCCCCTGCCTAGACCCATTTGTAAAGACACCTGCATAGTTGTGGTGCTCATATAAAATGTCTGAAAACATCAAATTAAAAACAGAAGCAGGTGTGTAAGCCCTCCTGTACTGCACTTAATCTAAAATGATGCTTCGCCTGTTAAAACCCTGGATTTGGGACTGTACTTGCTCCACACCGAATGACTCCAGTACATGCTGCACGCAGATCCCAAACAGCATTGTGCCCCATCGACGGTTGGAGAAAAGGCGTTCCAGAGGCAGACGAGCAACAGTATGGTGTGCGGGTGTAATCAGAGCTGCAAAGATCTTACATGCCTGAATCACCATGAGGAGCTGCTGCCGGATGGTATATGGCAGCTCCCCAGCCTCAGCACAGAGGCTGGGTATGGGATTGGTCCTATAAGCACTCTTGGCCAACCGAATCCCCTCATGGTGGATAGCATCAATGATCTGCTAATAAGAAGGCCTTAACTGATTCATACACCATGCACCGGTAATCCAGCCACGATTGCACGTAAGCCCTATAAAACTGGAGGAGAGACATCCTGTTCACTCCCAAAGATCTGTGGCTAAGGCATTTTTAGAGATTCAGTACCTTCAGAGTTCTGGGTTTCAGGTCTCTGGTGAGGTGTGCCAACCACAACAATTTCGAGTAAAAAATGAGGTTCAGAAACCGCACTGTGTCTTTAAAATGTAGAATGGTGTCCCCCATATGCAAGGCAGGCAAATTACATATACAATGAGAACAATTAAAATGAAACACACACACTCTCTTTCTCTCTCTGCAGAAAACTGAAAACCCGCCTTTGCAGCCCACTCCTCTAACCTCCTCCACACTCTGCACTGTAAGTTGCAACTGATGGCTTGCTGTTGCAACACTGGAGGAGGAGGAACAGAAAACAACAAAATTGTCCACAAATAAATAGCACTGTACAGGACTCCTTACTGTAGGCATGATACTGCTTATGGCTGTGGCAAAAAGGGTAACACTTAAAACACTGCCCTGAGGGACACCATTCTCCTGCTCAAACGATCTGACAGGGAGTTACCAACTCAGGTCCAGAGGTGGGAAGGATCCGTCCCACTAACACCAGCTTTTCTGAATTGTGCAAGTGGGAACTTTCCCTGCAATACTTCCTACATTCCCCTAAACCTCCTGGCCTCAACCTTCATTAGTCACTGGCCTCACCCATCCAGTCCCTTCCCTGTTCCCATTCCGGACTACACAGCCATCATTCCACCACCACACCCAGTCTTTTTATTTCTCTTCTTTTCAGCTACACCCCCCCCCCCCCCCCTCCCCGTCCCCCTGCTCACATCTACCTGCAGCACTTCACTGTCTGCCACCCCCACCGTACTATCCCTCCCCACCGCAGCCTTCCCCTTACCCCACCCCCCCACCCAGTTGCCACTCCCATCATGCACTGATGCTGCTTCTCACAGTGTGGCCTCTGCTGCCTGAAACTGCAGTCGTGTGTTAGAGTTGCGTTTGCATGCGTGCGTGTGGCCGTGTATGTTTGTTTACTGTTGACGAAGGCCTTAATGGCCAAAAGCTTTAATTGTGAGAGTCTTTTTGTTGAGTCTATTTGTGAGCCTATCTGCGACTCCGCATCTCTACTATATGGTGAATAGCAATTCATAATATTGTTAAGTGCTGAAGTGATGGTCAGCCACGTTATGATCAACTCAGAGAGGGGATGCAGCTGTCTTTTTTTCGACTGTGCGTGGTCTGATGTGGCATAATCCCTTCCGACACTAAGAGTGCTGTGTTGCTAGTAGAGCCAGGTCAGTGTTTTTCTTTCAAAGTGCGTGTAACTTATTGTGCAAGTGTGGAGCATGAGGTATTTTTGAGAATAAGTTGACATAATGACACCGTGGCTGAGTAGCCAAAAAAATTATTTTCCCTCACAGTGTTAAACTGCTGATTATAAAATTTACACACATTTCAATAGTTCGGTGTAAATGTATAAAACTAATGTATTAAGTATAATTATGATTACTACCCTTGTAAGTCAAAAGGCTGTAGATGGTGATAAAAGAAGCAAGTATATGCCCTTTTCCAGGAGATCTTTGGAGGAGAAAGTGAGGTTTAAAGAGTTATATTCATTTGCACTAAATGTCAATCCAACAGGAGGGCGTGGGATGAGTCTCACCTATTGGGTCCAAACTGTGTGGGTAGGGGCCAGTAGATGACCCTTTCAAGTTCCTAAACTGTTTCGCCTGAGTGAGGCATAGGAAAAGTTAAAACACACTCTCAAAGATTCATGCATAGAACATGAGATAATTTTGAGCAGCAGTTCACATATTGGTGCAGTAGCCCAGTGGTCAATTCGTTGGCTCAGGTTCGATTCCTGCTGTTAGCATTTATTTATTTCTTTTCTTCTTCTTGTTTTGAATGGGCCTACTTTGGACCACATTTGTTCAACTGGTGGGCTTTGATATTTGCCCAGTACTGTTGCGTCCTCTGTTGATGTAACTCCTTCCTGTCTTCTGTCCAGGGGGTAGCCTTTCTTCGGGGCTTTTCCTGAAATCACCGGACTTCCTTCATTGTAGTTTCACAGACTCTCTCTTCAGGAGATCAGTATTCCCAGTTCTTTAATGTCCTTTTCAGTTTCTGTCAGCCAAATGGTGTGAACCTTCTTGTTTTGCCAGAAGGTGAACAGGTGGTTGGTCAATCTTTTTGGGGGTATCTCGCAACATGGCTATAGAAAGCTACCCCTCTTTTTCATCCGCAGTCAGAGCGCCTCTTTATAGAACTCAGGGTTATGTCGCCTTCTGTATTTTCCATCCTCTTCTAGCGGGCCTAGGATCTTCCTGAGGAATCTCCTCTCTCTGACTTCCAATTTCTCCATCACACCTCTCCAGTTCATGCAGAGACAGTCCATGGCATGTAGGGCTTCTGGTTGTACACTGATGTGTAGTGCTTAAGTTTCAGGTTGCGTGACAGGCATTTTTTGTTGTAGGCGTTCATAGTGTGAGTCGATAGGCTTGCTCCAACTTGTTGACTCTCATGGTTAATGATGTTTTTTCTGATAATTTGGGTTCAATCCATTCGCTGAGATACTTAAACTTCTTAGTCCTTTTGATGTTTTCCTTGTCTAGTTACATCTCTCGGTTAGCTTCTTTGATGTCGGTGAAGAACTCTGTTTTCTCCAGCAATTCTTGAAGACCCACTTTGGCTGCCTATTTTCTGAGGCATTTTACCTGCATTGTTGCCATTTCAAGAGAATCAGCAGTCAGTGCCATGTCATCTGCAAAAGCCAGGCAATCTACAATCCATCCTTCGTTCTTACGGCCCAGGTAGAGACAACTCTGAACACCTAAATTGGTCAGTTCCTTGTGCCATTCTTTCACAATCTTTTCAAGGACACAGTTGAAGAGAAGTGTGGGAGAGTCAGTCCCCTTGTCTCACTCCAATTTTTATCTCGAAGCTTTCTGAGATCTCACCTCCAAATTTGACCGTGGAATGGGTGTTGGTCAAGGTTTCTAGAATGAGTCTGTGGGTTTTGTTATCTAGTCCTGGTTCCTGAAATATTTTGTTAAGTGTTTCTGTATCAATGGAGTCATAGGCCTTCCTGAAATCAACAACAGTGACGATCACATTATGGTTTCTCATCCTGGAGTATGCCAGTACAGTTTTAAGGCTGAGGATCTGTTCAGCACAGGATCGGGACTTCCTGAAGCCTCCCTGATATTCTCCCAGCTGACTACCCAGTTGATCTTCTGCCTTTTTAGTTTATTTATTTATTTATGTGCAATGTTAAACACCAAGTACAAAATTTAAAATATATTTAAACAGCTCAATTTATAGAGGGCATATGTAAATCAACATATTAAGTTTAGTTAAGTTTACTACCCTTATAATTCAGAAGCCTATAGGCCACGACATTGTAGCACAGTTCTAAAATTGTGCATGAGCTGCCACAGTTTTCAAACTGTAATACTTGTCTTATTGTGTTAAATTTTTAAAGTAGGAGTAGACTATGACATCATTTTAAATTCTGTCAATAATTGTGCAGAATATTAAAAATCAAATTTTTGTTGCCTCTGGAAGCCGTAAGTAGACAGTTGGTACTGGGTCCTGGGAGAGTCACATAGTAATAACAATAGGAATGTGTAAAATATGATACTAAATCAGTAAAAACGAGGTTATTCATCATTAATTGGATACAAAACTGTAACCTGCCTTCAAATGATGAGGATCTTATTAATAGACAGACAGGAAAGAAGTGCCAATTTTATTTTATGTATTTATTTTTTTGTACTGAGTTTTCAGCCAGCAGCAATGGCTAACATGCGAAAGACTGTTCAGTAATTATAGTCATTGTCATATATTATCAAACTACTGAACGGCTCATTGATCTAGGGTATCGTTGGCCATTGACACTAGTAAAACTTAATGCTGTCTACAGAATTCACAGAAGCTTTGAAACACAAAAAAGTTTGTTGGATCACAAATTCTTAAAGTTGCATTAATGTTCATTAAGGCCATACGTAATCAAAAAATGAGCGTAATAGCTTGAAGGTGTCCTGGGTGTATTAGATTATATCATGCCATTTGTTATGAATCCTGTGAGTGTTTTCAGTACTGTTTTTACAGAACCAGAAAGCTGTTTTTGCATCTTAACAGGTGCTGAATATTCAGTTCTATCTGTTCTGACAAAAACGCCAATACTATTTTGATGGGATTTAATTCATTGTAAATTTTTGTCACTGTACATGATTGTTTGCAGGTAATAGTATGGGATGAATCCTTAGCAGGTCCTGTAGGACTTATAGCGACATACAGTTTACTAAAAGAACACGATGTTCCTGAAATGTTCCCATTACGAGCTGGTAAGCTGCCTTCAACTACACAAAAGGATATTAAGAATATCATCTTTATAACAAGACCACATCTGCATTTGATGGACAAAGTTGCAGACAATGTTTATGGGTAAGTTGTGGTATTTTTGGATTTTTGGTTGTGCTATAAAAAACATTTTGTCTTCCTACTCCACTTACTTTTGGTTTCCAGTGTTTTAGTTACAGAAGAACTAAAGTTTGCCATGTACATCACGTACACCTCTTTTAATTCAGACGATATTGAAAATAGTTTTTATTTTGAAATGCAGTTTATGTGAACTGTAGAGTTTTTAGAAAAACTCAGCACTGCTAAAAACTTTCTCTTGGTCTGCAAATGCTGTAAACATAGGTTTTCCATTCCTTAACATATTTGCCAGGAGAAGTCATAGGGTCAGTATTGCCTCGCATATTCCCACATTTCAGCAGAATGCAAACTGATCTTCCCTGAGGTCATATTCTACCAGTTTTTCCATTCTTCTGTGAATAATTCATGTCAGTAGTTTGCAAAGATGACTTACTAAACTAATAATTCAGTAATATTCACATCTGTTAGCAGCTGCCATCTTTGGAATTGGAATTATTACATTCTTCTTGAAGTCTGAGGCTATTTTTCCTGTCTCGTATATCTTCCACACCTGGCTCACCAAATGTTATCAGTAGTTTCAAGGGAGTATCGTCTACTCCAAGGTACTTGTTGCGGCTTAGGTTCTTCAGTGCTCCATCAAATTCTTCTCGCAACATCATATCTCCAGTCTCCATCTACATCCTCCTCCATTTGCATAACATTTCCTTCAAGTTCATTTCCCTTTTACAATCCCTCTATATATTCCTTCCACCTTCCAGTTTTCCCTTTCCCTTCTTTGTTTAGTACTAGTTTGTCATCTGAGCTTTTGATTTTCATGTAGCTGCTGCTTTTTTCATCAAAAGTTCCTCTAATTTTCCTGTAGGCAGTATCTATCTTTCCTCTTGTCATAAGTGCTTATATAGACTTACATTCATTCTCTCGTGTTTAGCCATTTTGTGCATCTTATCAGTTAAAATTTGTAGAAATTTGTATTTCCTTTTACATGCTCAGTTAAATTCAATATCTCCTGTATTATTCAAGAATTTCTGCTAGGCCTTGCTGTTTTACTTAGTTGATCATCTGGTGCCTTAATTGTTTCATCTCTCAAAGCTACCGCCGCCGACCACCCCACCCCCCACTCCTATGGGTGCTTGCAGGGTCGACAGAAGCGTCCGATCCCACGCGCTGGCTTTGATCCATGATGTCATGACGGCGTGGAGTTTGGTTTGTGAGTGTGGCGTGTTTGTAGATGATGTCGTGTTGTGGTTTCTGGTGGTATGTTCAGGATTTTCGTTTGTGTGATGTAATGGGCTCAGTTTGCTTTTGCTCATTATCCAGAATTGTTCGAGTGTCGGCCGTGTTTGTAGTGGAATTCGTTTCAGTGAGTTAACGATTTTGTGTGAAAGTTAATTTAGTGTTGTTCGCGGTACATCGTGTGGTAATTTTAGTAAAATTAACCGATTGTTGTTTTTGTTCAGGAATGGATATGACGGATAAAATTAACAGTGCGCAGGTCAATTGAAGTGTTCGATACCAGTGTGTGGCTGTGTATGTTGATATTGGTATCGGGAGATGTTTTTGAGCTATATAGGCCAAGGGAAGTGTTGGATCCTAATTTATGGGATCGGGAGCTGCTGTTGAGCTATATAGGTCAAGGGAAGTGTCGGTTCCAGATGATATTGTGTTTAGTGGTATTTGGGGAGTTTTGTGAAGTCGGTTTTTTCATCATTTTGTGTGGTTTTGTATGGGGGTGGGTGTCTAAATTTGTTTATATTTAGTTTGCCCCCACCCAAAAACACCCCATTATCCGCCCTTGTCCCGTTAGTGTCATTAGGCTTTTTGTGGAAAGTGTGTGTGTTTGTTTTTCGATGTATTTTCGTCCTTATAACATGTACGTACCGACTTTATGTGCGCCATATTGGAATCGTGGTTTATAGTCGTTTCCGCCATATTTCTGATGTCATGGGTCAAAGCAGACGGGTGGGATCGGACGCTTCCGTATTTCCTGCTTGCATGAGCTCTTTGGCGGGTTTGTGCTTGGCTCTTGGCCACCACGGGTCCCCAGCTTTTGCATTGTTTTCTGCCTTCCATGCTGCATGTCTATCCTCTTGCTATTCTTTTTTCCCTCCCTTGGGGCACGTGCCTAGGATGTTATTGGGAATGTTGTGCATTGTCTGTCACTGATGTAAGAACCGTATCACTTTTGTTTATCACTCCCTTTTCCTTTCTTCATTTGCCTTCTCCTCTAGTCCTCCGCTTCGGTGTTTGAAGTTCTTCTTTCACTTCTTCCTCCCTCTGTGTTCCTGAAGTCCAGCCCACACGTCTGATGCATAACAAACGGCTGGGTAATGTGTAATTCCCAGCTCCGGGTCGATAGGTAGGGTTCGCACGTACCCCATGATACAGGCTAAGCCCAGGGAGGTGTGATTGCCTGAGTTGCAACCTTCCCAAATTGCCGATTGGTCCCTCCGTCATGTGTTCGGGGGATGTGAACAATCACCTAAGGCAGGTGCACCCCCTTGTGAAGGGAGCCCCCAGTTGAAGGAGCGTGCAAGTGCAATCATAAGGGATTTTTCTCGCAATGAGTCAATCATCTTCCCAATCAGTGTCTATGAAACGTAAACATAATGAGGCTAATGATTCAAAGACCCTTCTTGCTGCACCACGGTTCCTCCTGGTCTCACATACTGAAGACAGTCAGTCCTTCAGCATGGTAAATCCATTTATTATTTAGAAAAATGTTGATGCAATTGCTGGCCACGTGAAATTCTGTTTTCATTTACAGAATGGCACTTTGCTATTGGAGACTGCTTCTTATTCTCAAGCACGACAGCTGCTTGCTGCCTCGCTTCTCCGCGGCTACCCTGTTCGTGTTGAGGCACATAGAACTTTGCATTTTTTCTGGGTGTAATTTACACCAGCCTGCTCGACAGTGGAATTGAGGATGACTTCCAATCTTACTTCTCTGATCAGGGTGTCATCGCTCTTTTCCTCACCTGTGATAGAGTGGTGCTGCTGTCCAAGATCAAAGCAGGCTATGAAATTATCATGGTCTGGTCATACATTCTGAATCTGATGTGCTCCTACCATCATTTCAACCTCACTAGAACATGTTGTCGGCACCCAGCCAAATGTGTTACCTGTGGTAGGGATGCACACGAGGGCGATTGTCCACCTCCTCCTCCCCAGTGTATCAACTGCAATAGTGGCCATGCCACCTCCTCTCGGAGTTTTCCCATGTGTCTTGATGAGTGGACTGTACAAGAGATTCAGGTAAAGGAAAAAGTGCCTTACCTAGTAGCTCGTAAGTCACTGGCTAGTCGCAAACTCAATGTTCTCCCGTCTGTCACCTATGGTTTTGTTCTTGTTACCCCTCGCTCCATGAAGGATGTGGCCACACAGACATGTGACCTCAAATTCAGCTCTGAGGTTGTAAAATCGCCCAGTGTCAAGATAGCATTTCCATCCCCCTGTCCTGCTGTGCAACAAATTGTCAAACTCTCGCCTCAAGGGACAAAGCCACCAGTTACTCAACCAGTAGGCAGTAAGGGACAGAAGGAGTACTCCGTGAAGACTTTCTCCATCCCTCCAGCCAAGCAACACTAGTGTCTTCCTCTAACTGGAAAGGCTCGAAGGAGTCCACCAAAGATCCTGTTTGATGGTGTCACCATGTGGTACCTTAGTTCAGCCGGCCTTTGGCTCACCAGTGTGCACCACCAACGTTTTTTAGCTTTGGACTCAATGGACCGACCACACAAGCAAGCCGATGCTTCTGTTGACCCCATGGAGCAGGATCCTCCTGCTTCTGTGCCCTATAGTAATGACTCTACACTGGCTGTCACTCGGCGGCTGCAGAGTTGACACCTCTACATCTCTTTCTCCTCATTACTGTCTTCCAATGGAACGTTTGCAGCCTTCGATCCTGCAAAGAGGATTTACGGCTGCTTTTAGCATTGTAGCATCCCCATGTACTCTGCCTTCAGGAAACGAAATTGTGCCCTCACGACCACTTTGAGCTTTCACATTTCTTACCAATTCGTTTTGACCTTCCCCCTGAGGTCGGCGTTCCTTCTCATGGGAGCGTCATGCTGCTCATACGGGATGACATCCATAGTCAACCCATCTCCCTGACTACCTGTCTTCAAGCTGTGGCAGTTCGCCTTTTCCTTCCCCACCTGAATTTTTCCCTCTATACTATTTACGTCCCTCCATCATTCCCCCATTGTTGCTATTCGTTGACTTTGATGCACATCATCCTCTTTTGGGTTCTCCGAGAACCTATCAGAGAGGTGACCCCTTGGCTGACCTTGTTAACCAACTTAACCTCTTCTGCCTTAACACTAGAGCACCCACTTTCCTTTCTGACTCCTTGCACACCTATTCCCATTTGGACCTATTTTTTTGCACTGTCCAGCTTGCCCGTCTTGAGTGGTCTGTTCTTTCTGACACCTACTTGAATGACCATTTTTCTCCATTTGCTGACTCCTATCCCATCCGTGTGCATGCCCAAATAGCAGCTTACTAAGACTGACTAACAGATTTCTCCTCCCTGGCGACCTTCGAAGAACAGGATTTCCCCAGTTCTGATGACCTAGTGGATTATCTCACCAATGTCATCCTTACGGCTGCAGAACGTTCTGTTCCTCGCACTTCTTCTTTACCATGTCGTGTCCCCAGTCCCTTGATGGACTGAGGCATGCTGCGATGCAATTCGGCCATGGAGACATGCTCTCCGTGTTTTTAACTGTCATCCTACAATGGCAAACTGCATTCATTATAAACAGATGTGTGCAAAGTGTCATTGCGTTCTTTGGGATAGCAAACAAGGTAGCTGGATTTCATTCACTAGTCCTTTTAGCAGTTCCACACCTTCCTCTGTCACATGGACTAACCTCCGACGGCTCTCTGGTACCAAGATCCATTCCCCCACTTCCGGCCTCACAATAGCAGACGATGTTATCGTGGACCCTACTGCTATCTCCAACACCTTGGGCCACCATTTTGCGGAAGTTTCAAGCTCATCGCACTATGACCCTGCCTTCCTCCATCGGAAATGAGTGGAGGAGGCTGGGGCGATACCCTTCTCTTCTCCGAATCGTGAGTGCTACATTGCTGCCTTAACTATGAGGGAACTCTACTATGTTCTCAGTTCATCCCAATCCTCCGCCTCAGTGCTGGACGCCATCCACATTCAGACGTTGCAGCACCTTTCTCTTTTGTGCAAGCACTTTCTGCTTAACATGTACAACTGCATCTGGGCAGAGGGCACATTTCCTGGATGCTGGTGTGAAGCCACCATCATACCCATACCTAAACCCGGTAAGGACAAAAACCTTCCTTCTAGCTACCGCCCCATCTCTATTACGAGCTGCGTTTGCAAGGTGGTGGAACATATTATTAATGCCCGGCTGCTGTGGCGGCTCAAGTCTTGACATTTACTAATGAATGCACATTGTGGATTTCGAGCACGGTGTTTTGCAGTTGACCATCTTGTTACCTTGTCCACCCATGTCATGAATGGTTTTGTGCAGAAATCCCAGACTGTGGCCGTGTTTTTCGATTTGGAGAAGGCCTACGACACCTGCTGGAGAACTGATATCCTCCATATTCTTTACACTTGGGTCTTCCATGGCCACCTGTCCTGTTATCTTTAAGGCATTTTGCAAGATTGAGTTTTCAAGATGCGTGTGGCTTCTCCCTTTCAGACACCTTTATCCACGAAAATGGTGTGCCTTAGGGTTCCATCCTGTGTGTCATCCTCTTTGCTATTGCCATTAACCATACAATGGCCTGTCTCCCACCAGGCATCTCCTGCATTTTTGTTGATGATTTTGCCATCTGTTGCAGTTCTCAATGGACCTGTCTCACTGAGCGGCATCTTCAGTGGTGTCTTGATCGTCTTTACTCCTGGAGCATTGACAGTGGCTTTCACTTTTCCACTGACAAAACTATCTGTATGAATTTCTCGCGATGCAAGTGGTTTCTCCCACCATCTTTACATCTTGGGCCTGTTGCCCTCCAGTTCTTTGCAACTACGAAATTCCTGATGCTAATGGTCGGTAGGAAACTCTTTTGGTCCTCCCTTGTATTTTAGCTGGTAGCTCACTGTACACAGTTCCTCAATGTCCTACATGTCCTCATTGGTACTTCCTGGGGTGCCAATCAGACCACCCTCCTCAGTTTGTACTGGTCCCTTGTCCGTTCGAAACTTGACTGTGGGTGCTTTGTTTATGTGTCTGCACTCCCATCCATCCCTCTTACGCCGTCTCAACACTATCCACCATTGTAACATCCGTTTGACCTTGGGCGCCTTTTGCACCAGCCCAGTTGCGAGTCTGTATGCTGAAGCTGATGAACTACCTCTGTCCTACCGGCGTGACTTTCTCCTCAGCAGGTATGCATGCTGTTTGTCTGCCATGTGTGGCTACCCATCCTATGCCTCTTTCTTAGATGATTGCTTTGATTGTCAATATGGGGCTCGTCCTTCTTCTCTGTTATCTTAACTTCACACTACCTGCACCTTTCCCGGTGGATGAAATTATAATGAAATCCAGACCTTTAGCTGCTTACAGGCATTGATAAATGTCCACGGAGACAGTTGAAAAATGTGTACCTCGACTGGGACTCGAACCTGGGACTTACTGCTCCCTTCACCACCTTGGCTTCGTGAAGTGGCCCATGTTAACCTTCGCCTTCATTCGCTTCCTAAGGACACTACTCCAGCCTTGTTCTATCACCTTCAGTTTCACGACATGCACATGGAACTCGCGTTAGTACCTTCGTATACACTGATGGCTTTAGGACTGACCGTGGCGTCGGGTGTGCCTTCATCATTGGCACCAATGTCTTTCGATATCGGCTTCAGGCACATTCCTCAGTATTTACAGCCAAGCTCTTCACCTTTTGTCAGGCCACAGAGTACATCCGGCAACACAACCTTTTCAATTGTGTCCTCTGCTCACTCACTCAGTGCCCTGAAAAGTCTTTGTGCGCTGAACACCGCCCGTCCCTCAGTGCAGCGAGTCCAGGAAAACTGTCAACTGCTCACACTTGGTGGATCCAGTGTGATGTTTCTGTGGGTCCCTGGTCATGTCAGTCTGCCAGGAAATTAGGCTGCGGATGCTGTTGCCAAAACTGTAGTCCTCGTACCTCAGTCTGTGAGTACCATATTCCCTCTGATGATCTCTGTGTTGCCGTCTGTCAGGAGTTGGTGTCCCTTTAGCATTGCCAGTGGTCCTCCCTTCATGGGAATAAGCTCCGGCTTATTAAGCCTCTCCCATAGGCTTGGTCGACCTCCTCTCGGCCCTCCTGCCGGGAGGAGATTATTTTATTTTGGCTGCCTATTGGGCACTGCCTTTTTAGTTATCGTCATTTGATAAGTGGCGCTACCCTACCACTTTGTACACATTGTACTCAAGTTGTTGTTGTTGTTGTGGTGGTGGTGGTCTTCAGTCCTGAGACTGGTTTGATGCAGCTCTCCATGCTGCTTTATCCTGTGCAAGCCTCTTCATCTCCCAGTACCTACTGCAACCTACATCCTTCCGAATCTGTTTAGTGTATTCATCTCTTGGTCTCCTTTGACGATTTTTACCCTCCATGCTGCCCTCCAATACTAAATTGGTGATTCCTCGATGTCTCAGAACATGTCCTACCAACCGATCCCTTCTTCTAGTCAAGTTGTGCTACAAGCTCCTCTTCTCCCCAATTCTATTCAATACCTCCTCATTAGTTATGTGATCAACCCATCTAATCTTCAGCATTCTTCTGTAGCACCACATTTTGAAAGCTTCTATTCTCTTCTTGTCCAAACTATTTATCGTCCACGTTTCACTTCCATACATGGCTACACTCCATACAAATACTTTGAGAAACGACTTCCTGACACTTAAATCAATACTCGATGTTAACAAATTTCTCTTCTTAAGAAATGCTTTCCTTGCCATTGCCAGTCTACATTTTATATCCTCTCTACTTCGACCATCATCAGTTATTTTGCTCCCCAAATAGCAAAACTCCATTACTACTTTAAGTGTGTCATTTCCTAATCTAATTCCCTCAGCATCACCCGACGTGTGTCATTTCCTAATCTAATTCCCTCAGCATCACCCGACTTAATTCGACTACATTCCATTACCCTCGTTTTGCTTTTGTTGATGTTCATCTTATACCCTCCTTTCAAGACACTGTCCATTCCATTCAACTGCTCTTCCAAGTCCTTTGCTGTCTCTGACAGAATTACAATGTCATCGGCGAACCTCAAAGTTTTTATTTCTTCTCCATGGATTTTAATATCTACTCTGAACCTTTCTTTTGTTTCCTTTATTGCTTGCTCAATATACAGATTGAATAACATCGGGGACAGGCTACAACCCTGTCTCACTCCCTTCCCAACCACTGCTTCCCTTTCATACCCCTCGACTCTTGTAACTGACATCTGCTTTCTGTACAAATTGTAAATAGCCTTTCGCTCTCTGTATTTTACCCCTGCCACCTTCAGAATTTGAAAGAGAGTATTCCAATCAACATTGTCAAAAGCTTTCTCCAAGTCTACAAATGCTAGAAACGTAGGTTTGCCTTTCCTTAATCTTTCTTCTAAGATAAGTCGTCGTGTCAGTATTGCCTCACGTGTTCCAACATTTCTACAGAATCCAAACTGATCTTCTCCGAGGTCGGCTTCTATCAGTTTTTCCATTCGTCTGTAAAGAATTCATGTTAGTATTTTGCAACTGTGACTTATTAAACTGATAGTTCGGTAATTTTCACATCTGTTAACACCTGCTTTCTTTGGGGTTGGGATTATTATATTCTTCTTGAAGTCTGAGGGTATTTCACCTGTCTCATACTTCTTGCTCACCAGATGGTAGAGTTTTGTTAGGACTGGCTCTCCCAAGGTTGACAGTAGTTCTAATGGAATGTTGTCTACTCCGTGGACCTTGTTTCGACTCGGATCTTTCAGTGCCCCGTCAAACTCTTCACGCAATATCATACCTCCCATTTCATCTTTATCTACATCCTCTTCCATTTCCATAATATTGTCCTCAACTACATCGCCCTTGTATAGCCCCTCTATATACTCCTTCCACCTTTCTGCTTTCCCTTCTTTGCTTAGAACTGGGTTTCCATCAAAGCTCTTGATATTCATGCAAGTGGTTCTCCTTTCTCCAAAGGTCTCTTTAATTTTCCTGCAGGCAGTATCTATCTTACCCCTAGTAAGATAAGCCTGTACATCCTTACATTTGTCCTCTAGCCATCCCTGCTTAGCCATTTTGCACTTCCTGTCGATATCATTTTTGAGACGTTTGTATTCCTTTTTGCCTGCTTCATTTACTGCATTTTTATATTTTCTCCTTTCATCAATTAAATTCAATATTTCTTCTGTTACCCAAGGGTTTCTACTAGCCCTCGTCTTTTTACCTATTTGATCCTCTGCTGCCGTCACTATTTCATCCCTCAAAGCTACCCATTCTTCTTCTACTGTATTTCTTTCCCCCATTCCTGTCAATTGTTCTCCGTTTCTGTATGTTGTCTTATTTAGACCTGCTTGTTTTCAGCTGTCTTGTATTATGTCAGTTGGGACTGACGTATAGTCGTTTTTTAACTCCTTTATGTCTTCGTTTTCTATAGTTTTGACTTGGGCACATATGACCCCAGTCCTTTCTGCAAAGCAATTCAAAGCTACCCATTCATCTTCTACTTTATTCCTTTTCCCCGTTTCAATCAGTCATTGCCTAATGGTCCACTGAGTGAGGTGGTGCACTTGGGAGGACAAGGGTTAAAACCTGCATCTGGCCACCCTGATTTAGGATTTCTGTGATCTTAAATCACTTCAGGCAAATGCAGGGATATTTCCTGTGAAAAGGCAAGGCCAATTTCCTTCCCTAATCTGATGAGGCTGGTGACCTCACTGTTTGGTCCCCTCCCCAAAACCAACCAACCAATCAATCAATCAATCTAATGCCCCCTTTGAAACACTCAACAACCTGTGCTTCTTTCAACTTATCCAGCTGGCATCTGCTTAATTTCATACCTTTTTGGAAATTCTTCAATTTTATTCTACAATTCATACTCAATAAATTATGGTCAGAATCCACTTCAGCTGCTGGAAATATCTTACAGTTTAAAATCTAGTTCCAAAATCTCTGTCTTATAATCAAATAATAAATCTGAAACCTTTCAGTGTCTGCAGATCTCTTTCTCATATACAACTTTCTTCCATGATTTTTAAAGAAAGTGTTAGCAGTGATTAAATGATACTCTGTGCAAAATGCTATCAGATGGCTTCCTCTTTCATTCCTTTCCCATTGTCCATAATCTAATACCATATGGACTTCATTCTGAGTTTTGTATCATGCATTATGCTCAAGTTATCACAGTGAACCTCAAAGTGGCCTGTAGTATTAGCAGTACAATCTATTTAAGAATAAAGCTACTGGATTGTGAAAGTAAATACTATGTAGCTCTTAAAGAAGCGACTACTGAGTGTGAACACTGTGACTTTACAAAGTATAGTCCATGAGAAAAAAGAACAAAATATCCTGTAAGGACTAAAAGCACATTATGCACATAAGCATTTGATCTGAATTTTTATTGTAAAGCTACTGGATATGTTACTTCTGAGGCCGCAATATGATTTCTTCAGCAAGGCAGCTGCTAACCAATTGCTATCTCCTCATTGAACACATGTATATGTATTCTTATGTCTGCATAAATGGCTTATTGTTTTCAATTGCGTTAAACTAACTAATGCTATATCATTATAAAATGATCCTTGGAGGAATGAGCTACTAATACTGGCCTCTTCATTAATTTCCAGTGAAGAACATAGCGGTGGTGACAGGAAGGAATTCCACTTGTTTTTTGTTCCTCAGAAAAGCTTACTATGTGAGAAATGGTTAAAAGTAAGTTGTGTGAAGCATTTATACCTACATTTTTAATAACAATTACGGTCTCTCTTATGTAGTCTTGTACTTGCAGAATCGTGGTGTTTTTGGCAATTTCACTTGGATTGAAGAATTTCCATGCGACCTCTTCCCTTTTGACAACGATTTGATGTCTATGGAGTTGGAGTCTGCATTCAAGGTGAAATCAGTGCTCAAATTTTCACTGTCCTGGGATATATTACTTATCATTTTATTTTAAAGAAATTTACTAAAGGATGTAAACAAGACTGAATGTTGCTGAGCTTTATGACAAATCCTTTTTGAGAGCTAACAGGAAAGAAAAAAAAAAAAAAAAAACACATACACCTGCATGTTTATAATCTCATCGTCTGCAGATTGACTGGGCCAAGATACTGTCCAGAGCTACAGCATTTATTCAAGATTAAGCCAGTCTAAGTTAGAATAGCTTGCCATTTATCCCTCTCATAACTGAGCATATACTACACAAAGGGAGGGTGACTGATTGTCGCTTGTGCTTTTCTTCAGCTCAGTTAGCCAAAATCTATTAAAACAGTCCAGTGCAACATTGAGCACCAACTGCAGATATTGTGGTGTTCAGTCCAAAGACCGGTTTGGTGCAGCTCTCCATGCTACTCGATCCTGTGCAAGCCTCTTCATTTCAGAGCAACCACTTCAACATACATTGCTCTGAATTTGTTTGCTGTATTCATCTCTCAGTCTTTCTCCACAGTTTTACCCCCCCCCCCCTCCCTCCCCCCTCACTTCCCTCCAGTACTCAATCCCATGAGGCCTCAGAATGTGTCCTACCAACTGATCCCTTCTTTTATTCGGGTTGTACCACAAATTTCTCTTCCCTCCAATTCTATTCAGTACCACCTCATTAATTACATTATCTACCCATCTAATCTTCAGTATTCCTCTGTAGGACCATATTTAAAAATATTATATCAAATTAAACACCTTTCAGGTGTCAAATTTCCAACCTTATTTTGTTTGGCAACCGGTTTCAGCATTATACTACACCATCTTCAGGCCCCTGACCGACATGTAGGAATAATCTGCCTTGGTTGTGATCTAAACATGGGCCAGCAATACTGGTATTAGTAGTTACATTCTACAGTGATCACTGTGGCAAGTGCTATGATGTACTCATTCTGCAGCGTGGGACTCAGTTCCAAATTGTGTATCAATTTCGTTAAAGTCTATAATTTAATCTTGCAAAAAAGAGCATAAATGACCATGGTCCAGGCTGTACTGATTTCCCAGGATACAAAGTTACCTACAAGTTATGACACACCAAATATTGTTCTGAGCCACAGGCAAGTGAGAAGTTAAAATAACCAAAGGATTGAACATTCCTTTTCCAATCATGAAATTGTATTTTTTCATAAATGATCTTCATACCTACATTTCAGGATACATTGTCGTCTTGTATGAGATGAAATTTTATCACAATTAATCAAATTTCATTCCCTATTCAAGATGGCAGCCTGCAACAATGCCACTAATCACAATTCTACTGCAATCCTACTCTCCGCAGCTCTGTCAGTTGTAGTCAGACCATTGTACACGTAATGTTCCACACCATATCCACAGAGTCTTTAGGCCACAACCTTCGTGTGGAGCAATGAATGCCATTTCTTCTTCTGGTATTTTAGTTATTTACATATTGTTATTTTTGAAATGCAGTGGATTCTTTACAACAAATTCCGTGAGGGTATAAATATGCTGTGAAGCAGTAGTCAGCATGTCTGAGTCCCCAAATAGATGTCTGCAAGATGAATTTGGGTGAGCACCACTTATTCTGAGACCACATTTCTGAGCAATGAAGGCTTTCTTTCTTAAAGATGAATTACTGCAGAATATTATTCCATAGACATTATTGAATGAACGTAAGTAAATAAACCAACTTACTGATTAGTCTCTCTCCAGGATTTGCAATGATTCGCACTGCAAAGATGGGTGAAGTTATTTTAGGAGTTCCAAAATGTGTTTTTACCAGTTTAAATTCTCATCAATGAAGACACCTAAATTTTTTGGAGTTTCCACATTGGTTATTACTTTGTCACCATATGTTAGACTTAGTCATTACTGTAGTATCTCTAGATGTGCGAAACTGAATATGTTCTGTCTTTTGGAATTGGGAATGATACCATTCACAGAAAACCACTCAGTAAGTTTTAAGAACATTATTTACCATCTCTTCTGTTGCTGTATGTATGTTTGGATTGACTACAATGCTAGGATTTGGATTGATTACAATAGGTAGGATCATCATCAAAAAAACTAATTCTTTTTCCAAGATAAAATTCAGTCATCAATTGCAAATAAATTTTTATTATGCATAACAAAAATTTATTTGCAACTGTGAACTGAATTTTGTCTTGAAAAAATAGTATTGTGGTTGCTGAAAATTACAGCCATCATTAAAATAATAGAACAATTTTTCTTGTTGTGTACTAGATGGAAGGTCATTTACATTTATGAGAAACGCTAGTGTACTTTAAGATAGAGACTTGTGGAACCAAATAAGTGATTCCAGAGTGAGATTTTCACTCTGCAGCAGAGTGTGCGCTGATATGAAACTTCCTGGCAGATTAAAACTGTGTGCCCGACCGAGACTCGAACTCGGTACCTTGCCTTTCGCGGGCAAGTGCTCTACCATCTGAGCTACTGAAGCACGACTCACGCCCGGTACTCACAGCTTTACTTCTGCCAGTACCTCGTCTCCTACCTTCCAAACTTTACAGAAGCTCTCCTGCGAACCTTGCAGAACTAGCACTCCTGAAAGAAAGGATATGCGGAGACATGGCTTAGCCACAGCCTGGGGGATGTTTCCAGAATGAGATTTTCACTTTGCAGTGGAGTGTGCGCTGATATAAAACTTCCTGGCAGATTAAAACTGTGTGCCCGACCGAGACTCGAACTCGGGACCTATGCCTTTTGCGGGCAAGTGCTCTACCATCTGAGCTACCGAAGCACGACTCACGCCCGGTACTCACAGCTTTACTTCTGCCAGTAGCTCGTCTCCTACCTTCCAAACTTTACAGAAGCTCTCCTGCGAACCTTGCAGAACTAGCACTCCTGAAAGAAAGGATATGCGGAGACATGGCTTCGCCACAGCCTGGGGGTTGTTTCCAGAATGAGATTTTCACTCTGCAGCGGAGTGTGCGCTGATATAAAACTTCCTGGCAGATTAAAACTGTGTGCCCGACAGAGACTCGAACTCACTTAAATAAGTGATTTCTCCCATCAGAAGAATCTACCCTTCTTATGTTGGTTGAGTTACTGAGTACAACTTTCTACATTCTTCTGATTAAAGGTGACATTCGTTGGTTGGTTGTACGATCAGTCCCAAGGAAAAAATTTGTATATACCATGCTGCAATCTCCTTGTCATAATATAGATGTAGAGCTATAAACATGATGGTCACCTTCAATTATTTTTAACTGTTTGTACTGCTTATTTTTATTTCTAGGAGTACCAAGTTGAACATGACCCTACAGTACTGTACCGTTGTGCGAGGGCACTGATGACACTGCAGCAACTCTTTGGCCCTATACCACGTGTTTCAGCCAAGGGTACAGCAGCTTGCCAGGTGTGGGACACTCTTCTAAGGTTACGTCGAGAACAGATGCCATCTGCTTCACGACTGAGGCGGCAACAGCAACATGCATCTTCACAGATTGATCATTTGCTGCTCATCGACCGTTCAATAGATCTGCTTTCTCCACTTGCGACACAACTTACGTATGAGGGATTGATTGATGAGATATTTGGGATAACCAATTGTAAGTAACAGGATATTTTTCTTATTTCACATTGTATGCATTGAAGCATTAGTAAATGAATAAATACGCCACAATTATAAATTGAGACTACAAAGACTGTAGTGCAGGCTTAATTTGAAATGTAATGCTAAATATTTTTTGAAGGACATCATTGTTGCATTTGACAGTAAAATGGTCTGTATTACTAGACAACTATCTTGAAACTAGGTATTCATTGTAGGCTGTCTTGCTGATGGCTTCCAGGGGCAACAGAAATTTATTTTTCAATATATCATGTAGATATTGACTGAATTTAAAACTTCAAAATGCTGTCACAATCTACTCATTTAAAGGTATACTCTTGTGTGAAAAGTTTAACATAATAAGACAATTACTACAGTTGGAGACTGTGTTTGTCTTGAGGCAGCATAACTGATTGCACACAAAACACAGACTTTACTAATCCTGTAATTGAGAAGGGGATCACTTAGTGACTTCCAATAAATTTTTATATATAGTTTACAAAACTTACTGTTGCTGACCCCCTGCCCAATTCTAACTGTATTCACAACATATTTTGCAGACAGTATCTACATATATCACTGAATGTACCTGCAAAATTACTTCATTGTCATAAACATTCAGATGAAAACTTGGGCTTTGCTGAAAATTGAGCCCAAATTACCCGGACTGTATTCGTTCAGTGTCTCATAAGAGCAACTAGTGACTCCAACAAATTTTAAGCATAATTTCAAACCATTTCCAAACCTTTTCTTGCTTACATACTTAATATCATATGTTTAACTCATTTTTAAAGTAATCTAACATTTGAAGCTGTTTTATATTTGGGAATTATATTATTTTAAAAAATTGGGGGTTTGCTGGTTTATCTATAAAACCCACACTTGCAATTTATCACGTGGCCATTACCACCTCTTGTATACACTATGTAAATGATAACTGAATCAACTGGAGGGAAATCACATTCCCAGGTCATATTTTTTTCATGCACTACAAAATAAATGTTTGTGATTTGAGTGACTCAATATCAATTCTAAACTAGTTTGGAAAAATTCAGAGTTCTGTATTATAATACAACCATGTGATTTAAAAAAAGGGGAATGGGATATTTGTTTAGCAAGGTGTGGTTATCAACCCTAAAGAGAGTGGTTTGCGAGCTCGTAAATCGTAGCAAAGTTAATGCTCAAAACAAAGTGTCTCTGTGATTAATCTCACTTTCTTATTTTGTATAAAATGAAGTGTCCCTTGGTAACAGTCAGCAAATGTAATAAAGCACCTCCCTCAAACACTTCTTAGTTACAGTTGTGAATGTTGCAATTGAAATATAATCCAACTGTTTCTTGGTGACACTCCTGTTGTATGGTCGGTAAGGATATCTTTCTTCATGCATTGTTAATGTCTTTGTTGGGAGGATATCAAGTTAAGAGATGGCAATTATTATATCCAATAGAAAGTCCTTAGTGGAATATGAATGTTGAAAGGAATAAAGGTAACAAGTCATCCTATAGTTGAGGTGTTGATTCATCAATAGGAACATTAACAAGACTGAGAAAATTGAGATTTCCGACAAATACTTCTTCAGAGCTAGCAGGATACACAAACATACCCTTGTGCACCTGCATGCTTACATTGTCCAGGTTGGTTACCTAAAAAATAATTAAGTTATGTAATATTTAATGTACGTATCTACAGTCATTGCATCCATTGAAATCCACTGCAGGGCCGTCCGTCTCACCTTCTTTATATGCAGACGACTTCTGTGTTTCATACTGATCCTCCAATGCTGGTGTTGCTGAGTGGCTCCTCCAGGGATCCATCTGCAAGGTGCAGTCATGGGCTCCAGCCCACGGCTCCCAGTTTTCAGCCCCGAAGTCATGTGTCATGCACTTCTGTCAGTGCCGTACCGTTCATCTCGAACCAGAACTTTAGCTTAATAACAATCCACTCACTGTAGTAGAGACATATCAATTCTTAGCACTGGTTTTCGACTCCCAATTGATGTGGCTCCCTCATATTGGTCAGCTGAAGTGGAAGTGCTGGCAGCACCTCAATGCTGTCGGCTGCCTGAACATCATCAACTGGGGTGCAGATCACTCTATGCTGCTGCAGCTCTACAGAGCCCCTGTTCAATCCCGCCTTTACTATGGGACTCTGTTTTATGGTTCAGCGGCGCCATCAGCGTTGCATTAACTCGACACACTGCACCACTGTGGCGTTTGACTGGCAACAGGAGCTTTTAGGATGAGTCTGGTGACCAGCATCCTGGTGGAGGCCGGAGTCCCTCTATTGAATGTTAGGCATGCACAACTGCTCACGTGTTACATTGCATGCTTTCATAGTTCTCCTGAGCATCCGAATTACCGTCTCCTTTTCCCACCCACAGTGGTTCATTTCCTGTTTCGGTGGACCAGGTCAGGGCTGATGTGGAATCCATGCCTTTACCACCTATCTTTACTCGAGGTCCATTCATGCACACCTCCATGGTGTGAAGAGCTGTATACCTGACCAAAGCTTGGCCTCCACCTTTCACGTGGCCCTAAGAAGTCAGTTAACCCTGCGGCACTCCACTGTCACCTCCTCTCAGTTCTTGATATGTACCGGTGTCATGAAGTGGTTTACACCAGCTGCTCGATGGCTGATGGTCACACTGGCTTCATGCATGTTCATGGAGGCCATATAGAACAGCACTCCTTGCCAGATGGCTGCAGTGTTTTTACTGCAGAGCTGGTGGCTATTATCTCGTGCTCTTGAGCACATCCATTCATGCCCTGGTGAGTCGTTTCTTCTCTGTACTGACTCCTTGAGCTATCGACCGGTGCTACGCCCTGGAACAGTCCAGTCATTCCGAGGTGTTTGTGTGGACCCCAGGCCACGTCAGAATCCCAGGAAATGAACTTGCCGACAGGCTGGCCAAACAGGCTACACAGAAACCGCTTCTGGAGATCGGCATCCCTGTAATTGACCTGCGATCATTATTATGCCACAAGGTTTTTCAGCTTTGGGAGACAGAATGGCATAATCTGCGCAACAAACTGCATGCCATTAAGAACACTATGAATGTGTGGAAGTCCTCCATACGGGCGTCTTGCAGGGTCTCTGTGGTTCTCTGGCGGCTCTGCATTGGCCATACGTGGCTAACAGATTGTCACCTCCTCTGTTGCGGGGACCCACCTCGGTGTCACTGTGGCTCACATATGACTGTCATCCACATCTTGCTGGACTGCCCACATTTAGCCCCATGTGGCGGACTTTAAACCTTCCTAACACCCTACGTTTGGTGTTGGCTACAATGCCTCAACAGCAGATTTTGTTTTACCTTTTATTCGTGAGGTTTTTTTTTATCATACCATCTAAGGCTGAGCATTTAGCCTTCTCTCGGAGTCTGCCACCCTTCCTCCATTTTAACTCTGTCGCCCTTTCTTTGCATTTGTTTGTCTTGGTGGTCGTCTTTCCTCTACATGTGTTCATCTCGCCTTGTCTTTTTGGGGTGGACATTTTAATGTGTTGAAGAGTGCCTGATTCATCCTCTTTTATTTTTGTGATCAGCCACCCCAGACCATCTGATCTATGATTTTAATACCTTTTTCTACTTTTCCTTGTGGTGTATGTTTTCCCTATTTTTTGTTCATTCCATTCTCTCTCTTTCTAGGTGTGGTTTCCAATTCTTATTCCCCCTTTTACTTCCTCAAACATACTTAGGGTGTTTTTGTACCTTGAGCCTTGCTTGCATCAGGAAAAAGGAAGGGACTGATGCCCTTGTAGTTTGAGCCCTTTATACCCCATACCAACCAACCAAACATTAAAATCCTTGCGCCACAGTACTGTAGTACACTGTTAGATGAGCCAAATAAAAAAGCACAGCCCTTTGATCAAGTGGACTATCATGTGATGATTAGTTTCCAGTATTAGCAGCAGCAGCAGCAGCAGCAGCAGAAATGTTTAAACTATGTCACATTGGTACGGTTTGCTAAAGTACTCATGTCGGTTGCCGTGACATAGCTGCAACATTTCCATTGCTACTGAAAATGAATTACTGCACAGTACACCATTTTTGCAGTGTGGTGCACCGTTTTGCTTTGGCTCCTCTAGCAGTGTGCTGCTGTACTGTGATGCAGGGATTTCAGTGTGTAAGATTGCTGCAGACCCTATACTTGCAAACAAACAGATACTAATTACGTAACTTCATTCTTCTTGATGTGATGATAATGATCGTGAAAATCCCTCCCCCATGAACCATGGACCTTGCCGAGGTGGAGTGGCTTGAGTGCATCGGTGATACAGATACCCGTACAACCACAATGGAGGTTTACATGTGGAGAGGCCAGGCTACCACTTGGTTTCTGAACAGGGGCAGCAGCCTTTCCAGTAGTGGCAGTCACAACAGTCTGGAAGATTAACTGATCTGGGCTTGTGACATCAGCCAACATGCTCCTGCTATGAAAGCTACATCTGCTGTCTTACCCGAAGGACTGCAGCTGTACTTTATGGCTTAATGATGATGGCATCCTTTTGAGTAAAATATTCCAGAGGTAAAGTGGCCCCCTATTTTGATCTCTAAGCTGGGACTGTAGTATCACTACCCAGTTTTTAGTGTTAAGAAAGCACTATAAAGTCGTGGGCTGGTAACCACAGCTGTGGCGACATGTGAGTTGGGATAACATACAGGATTGTGAGATGGCCTAACCACAGTGCAAAACTGCACCACACAGTGGTAATAGCTGTAGCGGTTGGGCTGTGTCACCACACCAGGGAAATGCTCTTGTTGTGGGCCACGTGACTGGGTTCCAGGTTTTGATCCTACAAATGCACACCAGAGCCATATAAATAGGTTTGAATTTGGAGGCACACACACTTTGGGGTCTGGGGCCACCACCATGACACCAAGGCCATTCCGTCCCCCCAGGGGGTCCACAATTCTTTTGTGGATACGTGCGTAGCGAGCACAGGACCCCGAGCTAATGTGGCCCTCCTTCCTTTCTGGGCTGCATTCCTTCCTTTTCCGCATCCATACGCATCCCCCATCTTCGCCCCCCCCCCCTCCCTCCCCCTCACCTCCGCCTCTTTCCTTCCCTTTCTCCCCTTCTGGGAGTATGTTTTGTGCCTACGTCCAGAGATAGATGCTTGAAACTGTAAAACAGTGTCTTTCTCTTTTTTCCTCCCTGTGCGTGTCTGAAGACCGACCCATGCATTCCCATGCGTAGCTGGTGACGGGGTAATGCATAATTCCCTGCCCCGGGTAGACAGGTAGGACACATACGTACTCCCTGGTAGTGGCCAGGCCCAGGGAGGGGTGATTACCCGAGCTGATACCTTCCGAAAGTGCCAGTTGGTCCCTCCGTCCATTTCTTGGGAGGTGTGACCTGAGGTGTGAACATCACCTAAGGCGGGAGTGCCCTCAGAGAGGGCCCCCACAAGGGAGGAGCGCGTCATCGGAGACGCCGGTAATCATGAGGGATACTTCCGCAATGGTTTCCTCATCATCTACTATGTCTGCTCACAAGCGTAAGTTCAATGAGTCTCGGCCACAGACAGTTCTTCCATCGTTGCCACAGTTCCTTGTTGTTTCTCAGTCTGATGAAGGTCACGACGTCTCCACAGTCAACCCTTTCATTATTCAGAAAGGTGTCGACGCAATTGCAGGTCCTGTAAACTCTTGTTCCAGATTACGAAATGGCACCTTGTTGTTAGAAACAGTCAGTGCCCTCCAGGCACAAAAATTGCTGTGTACTTCACTGCTACACACCTTCCCTGTCCGGGTGGAAGCGCACCGCACTTTAAATTCATCACATGGGGTCGTTTATACACGCTCCCTCGACGGATTGTCCGACGAGGAAATTAAAAACTACCTGTCTGACCAGGGCGTCACGGCTGTTCATAGAGTCATGAAAAGGGTTGACATGAACATCGTTCCAACCCGTACTGTCTTCTTGACCTTTGACAGAGTTCAACTCCCATCGAACATAAAAGCGGGCTATGAGATAATTTCCATTCGCCCTTACATCCCAAACCCTACACGTTGCTAATTCACCACAGCGGTTAAATCATACCAGCCAATCCGGCCAAATGCATTACGTGTGGCAAGGATGCCCATGAGGGTGCTTGTCCACCTCCATCCCCTCGTTGCATTAACTGTATGGGTGACCATGCTGCTTCCTCTACAGATGGCCCCATTTTTAAAGATGAACGGCTCATTCAGGAAATCAGACTGAAGGAAAAGGTGTCGACCTTTGCTGCTCGAAAGTTATTCGCCAGTCGAAAGCCCACTGTGCCTCACACAGGTAAATACAGCACTGTCCTTGCCTCTCCTCGGCCAACAAAGGAGGCAGCCACACAGACTTATGATCTCACCTTTAGTGCCACGGTCGTCAGATCGGCCAGCGCAAAGATCGCCCGTTCAACCTCCCCACTCTCAGCTGCTCAATCTATGGCTCACCCTTCATCGGGTTCTGCTAAATCTCAAGCCCCAAAATCAGACACCCAGACTTCCAAAAAAGAGCCTACTCATGAAGATTTTTTACGTACCCCAACTTCTCAACCATCGGTTCCTCCTTCATCTCTACATTCTGTTTCCAAAAAGGCTAATAAGAAACCCAGTTCCTCTCCTTCTCCGCCACAGCGTGTCTCGTCTACAGCACCGCCTGGCGGTGACCGCCCTCGGCCGTCTTCTGTGTCGCCGAGCGCACTGCTGGCGGCCGATCAACCGGCCAATCGCTGGTGGCAGGAGCTGCTCCCGAACAACCTATGGATCAGGATCTTCTGCCATCGGCTGAATGCCGTTGCACGCTGTCGGTCCCAAGCTCTGAGCAGTCGTTGAGTTGAGAGCAACTTTGGTCACATTCTTCCATTTTCTGTCCACCCTATGTCCATTATCCATTGGAATATCCGCGGCATTCGAGCCAATCGGGATGAATTGTCGATCCTCTTACAATCCTACTCGCTGGTCATCTTCTGTCTTCAGGAAACAAAGCTGCGTCCCTATGACTGCTTTGTTTTCCCCCATTTTCAGTCAGTCCAATTTGATCTCCCCTCTGTTGAAGGCACTCCAGCACATGGAGGACTCATGATTCTTCTCCATGATACTCTCCATTATCACCCAATCCCCTTAAACACTTCCTTCCAAGCTGTCGCTGTCTGTCTTTCCCTTTCTGGATACACCTTCTCTCTTTGTACTGTCTACATTCCATCATCCACACCAATGGCACGAGCTGATCTCTTTCATCTTCTTTTTCAGCTTCCTCCCCCCTACTTGCTGGTTGGGGACTTCAATGCCCACCACCCGCTTTGGGGATCTCCGCGTCCTTGTCCGCGTGGCTCACTATTGATAGACGTCTTCCACCAAGCAGATATTGTTTGCCTCAACACTGGGGACCCTACGTTTTTGTCTGTCTCCACGACAAATTTCTCTCATTTGGACCTTTCAGTTGGTACTGTTCCACTAGCTCGGCACTTCGAATGGTTCGCTCTTGCTGATACACACTCGAGTACCACTTTCCATGTGTCCTTAGATTGCAGCCACAACTGCCATATATGCACCCGAGACGCTGGAAGTTTGCCCAAGCCGATTGAACACTTTTTTCGTCTCTAGCGACATTCGATGACAGTCACTTTCCTAGCGTCGACGATGAGGTCGCTCATATTACAGAAGCTATTCTTACATCTGCGGAACGTTCAGTACCTCACGCCTCCGAATTGCCCCGGCACCCCCCAGTTCCTTGGTGGAAAGAGGCATGCCATGACGCAATACATGAGCGGCTCGTGCTCTTCTCGTTTTCCGACACCATCGTACTTTGGCCAACTGTATCCGCTATAAGCAGTTCCGTGCGCGATGCCGTCGTGTCATCCGCGATAGCACAAAGGCAAGCTGGGACTTCTTCACTAGCTCATTTAACACCTTCACTCCCTCTTCGGAAGTTTAGAGTCGGATTCGGCGGTTATCTGGAGCGCCTAGTTTCTCCCCGGTCTCTGGGCTCACTGTCGCGCATGATAACTTAGTGGACCCCGTCACAATTTCTAACTCATTGGGTCAACACTTTGCTGAGATTTCAAGCTCTTCAAATTACCCCCCAGCGTTTCTCCCGAAGAAACGTGCAGTGGAAGTGCAACCTCTTGCCTTCTCCTCTCAAAATCGCGAAAGCTACAATACTGTTTTTTCCATGCGGGAACTCCAACATGCACTCTCTTCTCCTCACTCTTCTGCCCCAGGACCGAATGGTATCCACATACAAATGTTGCTGCATTTATCATACCATAGTCTGCATTACCTCCTTCGCCTTTATAATCGAATTTGGACCGACAGTACTTTTCCCAGACGATGGCGGGAGGCTATCGTTGTTCCTATTCCGAAACCTGGAAAGGACAAACATCTCCCCTCTAGCTATCACCCCATTTCTCTCATGAGTAGTGTATTAAAGGTTTTGGAGCGTATGGTGAATTGCCGTTTAGCCTGGTGGCTGGAGTCCCGAAGTCTTTTAATACCTGCGCAATGCGGTTTTCCAAAGCATCGTTCTGCAGTTGACCATCTTGTTGCTCTCTCCACTTATATCATGAACAATTTTCTCTGGAAACGCCAAACAGTAGCGATATTTTTTGATCTGGAGAGAGCATACGATACCTGTTGGAGGACATACATTGTCCACACACTGTTCTCTTGGGGCTTTCGAGGTCAGCTGTGCCTCTTTCTTCGTGAATTTATGGCAGAGCGCACATTTAAAGTGCGGGTGAACACTACTCTCTCCCGTACCTTCTCCCAAGAAAACAGGGTACCCCAGGGCTCTGTGCTAAGTGTTGTACTGTTTGCCATTGCCATAAATCCACTTATGGATTGTCTCCTTCCTGATGCCTCGGGCTCCCTCTTTGTAGATGATTTTGCGATCTACTACAGCTCTCAACGGACCAGCCTTCTTGAACGATGTCTTCAAGGATCTCTCGATCGCCTCCACTCTTGTAGCATCGAAACCGGCTTCCACTTTTCTCCCAGTAAGACCGTTTGTGTTAATTTTTGGCGTCAAACGGAGTTTCTTCTGTCTTCCTTACATCTAGGCCCTGTCAACCCTCCGTTCGCGGTCGTCGCTTAATTCTTGGGTCTTATGTTTGACAGAAAGCTGTGCTGGTCCTCCCACGTTTCCTATCTTTCGGCTCGCGGTCTGCGATCCCTCAACACCCTCCGTGTCCTGAATGGCACCTCCTGGGGAGTGGACCGAGTGGTCCTTCTCCTCCTCTATCGCACCTTAGTGCACTTGAAATTGGACTATTGAAGCCTAGTTTACTCCTCTGCTCGGCCGTCTATTCTTCGGCGTGTCGACTCTACCCACCACTGTGGATTACGTTTAGTGTCTGGAGCTTTTTACACCAGCCCTGTGGAAAGCCTTTAAGCTGAGACTGCTGAACCTCCGCTGTCCAATCGGCAAGCTGTCCTTCTGAGTCGTTATGCTAGCCATCTGTCTTCCATGCCTGCAAATCTGGCCCATAACATTTTTTTCGATGCCTCCTTGGATTTAGGATATGCTGGCCGCCCTTCCTCCCTACTACCACTGGGAGTCCGCTTCCGTCAACTGCTCCATTCTCTTTCCTTCCACTTTCCTAAAACTTTCTTGACAACTTGGAGTACAGCACCACCTTGGCTCCGTCCGCGGACGTGCCTACTCCGTGGCCTTTGTCAGTTTCCCAAGGATGGTACCCCTTCTCTTGTTTATCTTCAGGCATTTGCTGCTCTATGCACACAAATGAAGGATGCCACATTTATTTACATTGATGGCTCAAAAACATCGTTAGGTGTTGGGAGTGCCTATATTGTTGGCGACACCCCAAATTGATTTCGGCTTCCCGACCAGTGTTCGGTTTATACTGCGTAGCTTTACGCTGTTCTCCAGGCTGTCCAATACATCTGCCGCCATCAGCGGATACAGTATGTTATCTGCTCAGACTCTCTCAGCTCTCTCCTCAGTCTCCAAGCTCTCTACCCTGTCCACCCTCTGGTCCACCGGATTCAGGACTGCCTCCACTTGCTCCTTTTGGGGGGCGTCTCTGTGGCATTCCTCTGGATCCCAGGACATGTTGGTATCTGTGGAAATGAGGTGGCCGATGTAGCGGCCAAGGCTGCAGTCTCTCTTCTTCGGCCAGCTATTCGCATGATTCCCTTCGCCGATCTACGGAGTGTTTTATGTTGTCGTGTTGCTCTTCTATGGCACGCACATTGGTCGACACTTCCCAATAATAAATTGCGGGACGTGAAAGCTCTTCCCTGTGCTTGGACTTCTTCCTCCCGAACTCGTTGTCGGGAGGAGGTAATTTTAACTAGACTCCGGATAGGGCACTGTCTTTTTAGCGATCGACATCTTTTAAGCGGCGATTCTCCCCCACTCTGTCCCTACTGCTCTCAACTGTGGACGGTGAGACACCTTTTACTTGAGTTCCCCTATTTTACTCCGTTACACGCCCGTCTACAGCTGTCGCCTGATATATCTTCCATTTTAGCAGATGACACGGGATCAGCTGGTCTCGTTCTCGAGTTCATTAGTGCCAGTGAGATGACGTCAGCAATTTGAAGCTCTTTTTGGGGACAAACAACCCCCCTTCTATAGTGGTTTATTTTAAGCTTTCCTTCTGTTTTTGGTTTCCACACTTTTTTGAGTTTTGCTCCCGTTTCTGCTGGTTTCCAGTTTTGTTTTTTAGCTTTTCCTAAGTCACAGACCGGGCGCTAATGACCGTAGCAGTTTTGTGCCCTAAAACAAACAAAAAAAAAGGCCATTCCGTATGATGAGACAATTGGGTTTCACCAGCAGCAGCCATGGGCTGTGCCAGTTGCAGCCAGCGCTGCGTTCCTAGGAGGACTTGGTGCCTCAGTACCACTGACCTGCTGTCCGACTTTTGCTGGAGGGCAATGGGTCATTTCCCATGCGCAGGAGCCACAATGCTCTGTTGTGGTAAGTGCATGTGGGGCTGAGTTCCAAGGAGAGGCCATTATTCTGAGGAACACCATTGTAGCAAGACATGCAGCATTGCTGATGTCACGGCCATGGCTTATTGAAGCTGTTGGCTGTCCTCTGGCCTGTCATTGGGATCACAGGCTGCCTATGTGAACATTTCCTCGCCCTAAATGATGCAGCCGACCATGAGCGAAGCGTCAGCTAGAGTCAGCAGAGTGAGGCATGTTTGCCTCACCGAGAAAACTACACACTATGTAATTAAAGTTGAATAAAAGCATTTCTTTTGATCAGCAGTTTATCTACTGGGTCTCCTGGGCCTTACCACCACTCATGCTGTTGAGTGCAGTGGCATTCTTCAGAATGGTGTCAGCAGTGGATATACGAGCACATCACTGTGCCATTTGGCAATGCCTACAGTTGTCATCTGTGGCTGAAGATGTGATTCGACTACTGGAGGGGTGCAGTTTTGTTGACACATGCTGGGATGGGTGCAGTCTTTTTGTCTCATTATTGTGTGACTGCAGGCTCAGGGCAAGATGTGGATTTTGCCACAGCTTGAGTTGTGTGTGTAAGTACAGTAGATGACAGGTGAAAACAGACAGTAATTGTAGGAGGCATAAATATGTGTTGGTTTTGACTTAGTTAGTAAGGGCAATATGAGTGTCACAAACTAGAAGTGTGGCTCAGTTTGTAGTGGTTTATGAGCTGTTAAACATGAGTAGTGATACAGAAGGTGAAGCTAAGTTTCGGTCATTGTTTTGGTTTATAATAATATGAGCAGCCATTCAGGTGAGCATAGTTAAGTTATGGTAAGGAGTAATATGATAGTGTTATGCTCAAGTAGTGTAATCTGATTTTGGTTTTTGTAGGGCAAGGAATATGACTCGGTATTTGAGCATCTAGGTTAGTGAGAAGCGTCAGGACAGCGGTACGTTGGAGTGGATTTTTTCGTTCACATTTGTGTGTAATTGATAAAAGGTAATGAATAGTGGCATATAGGTGGGTGGATAAGTAATGGAAACTGATTAATACTTGTTGCTTGAATAATTAAAAAAAATTAATTGGAAGGCACACACATCCTGGGTGAACTTTAACTGATACTAATATCAACAGACCTTAAATGTCAATACATGTAAGGTCAACATTCATCATTTAAGTTACATGCTTCCTCACATTAATTCCATTGTGCATAGTCCTGATTATAACAATGCTGATGCAGGATTGCTCCTCCACTGCTCGCGCAAATTGCTCTTGTCTTCTCTGGACCTGCTGATGCAGAATTCTTGGCATGGGCGAAATGATGAACAGACAGGTGTGGTCGATGTGAATCTATGAATAAAACTTTACTTTCCTAATAACTTTTTCTAACCATTTTAATGTACTCTTGAAATACACATTTTTAAACAATACTGGTATGACGGATCTCGTCATACGTCTGCCCGCTACCGCTTATAGAAACAAACAGTTGAAGATAAAGAAATTAATCAGTTGAAGAGCGTATATCTTCTTTTTTGTAACAAAACGTTATCTCTGCCACAAAGCAACTTGTTAATTAACCTTTGGCTTTGTGTGTATGTAGCTTATATGGGTAAAAGGAAAAGAATGAAGAAAGAAAAAATAATTGATCCATTATAGTAATCATGTCATGATCAGTACCACAGGGAGCAGGGTTTTCTTACCACAAGGGATTACCACAGATGAGGTATTGAGAATTTTAAGAGACGAAGTAGATAAGGTGTGAGCGGACAGTGCAAAGCAGTCTAAGAGATTAGGACGACTCATTGCTGAGGTGAAGGAAAGGGCTTATTTCAGATCTCCACAGTAAATACAGATGGTGCGTAGAGAGTATGATGAATGGAGGTTCCAAAATGGTCTGGAGGTGATAAATATGTGGATTATCGGAAGGAGGGAAAGGGGAAGCAGAGAGGAAGAAGGAGGAGGAGCATGCATGTGGATAGTTTACCTGTTCTTGCAGGACGGCCGAGTACCGTTAATGTAGTGGAAACTGTCAGTCCTCGGAAGAATAAATTAGTTTTCGATGGTGCTGTAATACAAATTCCTGGGGCTTAAAGCAGTGTACAGGGTAATGGCATTATTGAAGTTAGGGAGATGAATGTGGAGTACCAACTCCAATATCTGGTAGAGTTGTGGAATCTGAGGTAGCAGGAGTGAGTGTGGGCTGTACCAAAATGATGAAGTGTGCAGATAGCAACATAGGTAATTTAAGTGCAGTAGGTTCTGCCCAATTGGGTGATAGTGAATGGTGTATTGAGGTGAGTGGGCCTGGGCCAGATGCACAGGGAAGTGCATGTGCTAGTGATGTTTGCATAGTGCAGAGTAAACTGCAGATGGAGTGGTTGTTTTAGGTATCGCAGTGAGTGCACAAGAAGTGGTTAATAGTTGTGTTACAGATGTTGTGGTGGAAACGGTACAGGCCCATATGTTTCCTCAAGAGCAGGGTGAACAGAGGAAAAGGAGGAGAAGACAAATTCGTAGAGGGTATGATCAAGTCAACAGGGCTGAATCTGTTGAGAGGTTCAGAATACTATGGTGCGAGTGTGGGTACTGTGTCACAGCCTTGCAGGGCATGCAGCTGACATGACAGCATGCTGTTTGCAGCACAGCCACAGTCTGACATATGCAACAAGTATGAAGAGGGTGAAGGGTGCAATGCGAGGGTGGAAGTATACGTCCTGCTTTAATATCAAGCCAAAGTTAACTTTCTATAACATTGAAAATAATCAATTTTTGACAATATAATTTAATTGGATGTATAAAAAAATCTACTCTGCAAGTGGCTGCAGGAGAAGACGTTTAAAAAAAGGTTTTATGTATGCAAGCTTTTGGAGCCAGTGGCCCCTGGCAATAGGACTGAAGAGGAAGGAAGAGGAGTGAAGAAAAAGGATTGGAAAGGTTTAGGAAAAGGAGTAGAGTTTGGAAATGTCCCCAGAACCCCGGGTTTAGGAAAATGGGTAGAGTTCGGAAAAGTCACACTGAACTCTTTCCTCCTCTTCCTGTCCAGTAAGTCTCCACTGATCCAGGGTTCTGTGTGACCTTTCCAAACACAATCAATTTTACTAAACATCTTCAGTACTTTTCCTCCATCCCTCTTCCCCTTCAACACTCTTGCCAGGAGAAAGAGACACTGGCTCCAGAAACATGTATACTTTAAAGCTTTTTTTATATGTGTATTCTACTGCTGCCATTTGGAGAGTAGATTTTTTATGTACATTACAAAGTTAACTGTAGTAGACGAAAGTTGTTGTCATTCTAGAGATGTCATGAGGTGTGCATGTTGTACAAGAAAACTAGTTAAACCATGTACGAGGGCAGTTCAATAAGTAATGCAACACATTTTTTTTCTAAAACAGGGGTTGTTTTATTCAGCATTGAAATACGCCAGGTTATTCCCCAATCTTTTAGCTACACAACACTATTTTTCAACGTAATCTCCATTCAATGCTGCGGCCTTACACCACCTTGAAATGAGGGCCTGTATGCCTGCACGGTACCATTCCACTGGTTGATGTCGGAGCCAACGTCGTACTGCATCAATAACTTCTTCATCATCCGTGTAGTGCCTCCCACGGATTGCATCCTTCATTGGGCCAAACATATGGAAAT
Source organism: Schistocerca serialis cubense (assembly GCF_023864345.2). NCBI lineage: Eukaryota > Metazoa > Arthropoda > Insecta > Orthoptera > Acrididae > Schistocerca > Schistocerca serialis. The sequence goes on along the minus strand of NC_064646.1, from coordinate 214,917,499 downwards.
CTGACGGTGCGAGATCGGGGCTGTAGGGTGCATGAGGAAGAACAGTCCAATGAAGTTTTGTGAGCTCCTCTCGGGTGCGAAGACTTGTGTGAGGTCTTGCGTTGTCATGAAGAAGGAGAAGTTCGTTCAGATTTTTGTGCCTACGAACACGCTGAAGTTGTTTTTTCAATTTCTGAAGCGTAGCACAATACACTTCAGAGTTGATCGTTTGACCATGGGGAAGGACATCGAACAGAATAACCCCTTCAGCGTCCCAGAAGGCTGTAACCATGACTTTACAGGCTGAGGGTATGGCTTTAAACTTTTTCTGGGTAGGGGAGTGGGTGTGGCGCCACTCCATTGATTGCCGTTTTGTTTCAGGTTCGAAGTGATGAACCCATGTTTCATCGCCTGTAACAATCTTTGACAAGAAATTGTCACCCTCAGCCACATGACGAGCAAGCAGTTCCGCACAGATGGTTCTCCTTTGCTCTTTATGGTGTTCGGTTAGGCAACGAGGGACCCAGCGGGAACAAACCTTTGAATATCCCAACTGGTGAACAATTGTGACAGCTCTACCAACAGAGATGTCAAGTTGAGCACTGAGTTGTTTGATGGTGATCCGTCGATCAACTCGAACGAGTGTGTTCGCACGCTCCGCCATTGCAGGAGTCACAGCTGTGCACGGCCGGCCCGCACGTGGGAGATCAGACAGTCTTGCTTGACCTTGCGGCGATGATGACACACGCTTTGCCCAACGACTCACCGTGCTTTTGGCCACTGCCAGATCACCGTAGACATTCTGCAAGCGCCTATGAATATCTGAGATGCCCTGGTTTTCCACCAAAAGAAACTTGATCACTGCCCGTTGTTTGCAACGCACATCCGTTACAGACGCCATTTTAACAACTCCGTACAGCGCTGCCACCTGTCGGAAGTCAATGAAACTATACGAGATGAAGTGGGAATGTTTGAAAATATTCCGCAAGAAATTTCCGGTTTTTTCAACCAAAATTGGCCGAGAAAAAAAATGTGTTGCATTACTTTTGAACTGCCCTCGTACAAATGCATTAAGGAGTAATTTGCATGATACATAGTGCCACCAAGCACCAGAAAGTTGTTTTGGGTGAGCAGGAGAACCAGAAAACCAAACATTTTGAAGAGAAGTCTGTCTCTAATGAGTGCTACAGCTGAAGGAATAAGTGGGACTACCGGCAGAAGTGTTGTGAACGGTAATGGGGTGTGTTATTTACTCATGAGAACAGTTTGTGGAGTATGCTTGCTAGGAAAATGTAGAGGAAACTGTTGTTGCAAGGACAAAGTTCCAAAAGTTGTTCAAAATCAAAGGGTTAAAAAACCACCAAATAGGCGGGTGCCAAGTGTAAGACTTTATTGGAGTCAGACTACTTTTTGTTGAAGCTGATATGTTGCATGAAATTTATTAAGAAAGAATTTCATTTTTAGTTTGTAAGTGCGGAGTGGAGGGTTAAAAGTTATTTGTGTGTAAGCTTAACATGAGGCATAGCAATGAGACACGTTTCGTGGAATTTGATTTAATGAGTAGGGAAACGGGCCCTTGAGCAATGCTGTGAAATTAAGCAAGATGAGCAAGAGACGAGAAATAAGTTTGTGGGGTTTTTAAAGATTAATGTAGCAACTGTGTTGCATTTATGAATAGCCAGTCGAGTAGCATGTACTTATTCTATAACGGTGGAGAACCTGGTCTTAGCAAGACATGCAGGTCTTTATCTTCTTTGTGGAGGGTGGACAGTGTAGTGTCACTACCTAGTTTTTAGTGAAATTAATAAGAAATGGTAAGAAAGCTGTCAGGATGTATTACGATAGCAGCTGCGGCATAGTAGCGGGGTTAGAATAACAAGTATACAAAAGGGCTGTGGGACAGGCTAGCCACAAGGAAGGAGAGGCACAAAGCAATCAGTTTCAAACCTATTCGTTTTTAATATTCTTGCAAATCAAGATTTCGGCTATAAATAGCTGTCCTCAGTGCATTTGTGTTACAATTCAACACACTCGTGGCAGTACATGTCATATGTTCTTACAGGTATCTAGGCAGCATAACATGTGGTGACAGTACTGCTGCGAGTCTGTTGAATTGTAACTCAAATAAAAGATTTGCAAGGACAGTGAAAGTAAGTGGGGTTGCGACAGATTGCTGGGTGCCTCCTTCCTTATGATCTACGGTCACTGAGCACAACAGTTCCTTATGGAATCAAAGTTGGTTAAGGCTAGCTGCAACCAGTAGAAAACTGCATCCTTAGCAAGTGGGTCAATGTCATTGCACCAGGGCAAGACACTTTTTTATGGGCTACGTGGTTGGTGCCAGGTCTTGGTGTAACGAATGCATGCCAGAGTCATATAAACTGGTTTGAATTCTGAAGTCGTCACTTCAGGGTCCAGCAGCATCATCATGACATGGGGGTATGCCAGACCATTTGACAACTGGGCATTGCCAATAGCAGCAGTGGATTTGAGTCCAGGTTGTGTCAGCTGCTAGCAGCACTGAATTCCTTCTGGTGCTGACATCCGAGCTAGCTTCCTTATGACTCCTGCCAGAGGACAGCAGGTTACATCCCAGACACAGCAGACTCGACGCACTGCCATGGTAAACACATCCGCAGCTGAATCACTACAGACACTTTTACAGGTGCAGCTGCCCCACAAGGAGAACTATTTGAACAAAAGCATTTCTTTCAGTAAGCAGTGCATTCATTTGATCTCCCAGCCATTTGTTACTAGTACTCACCCTATCACGTGCAGTCCCACTCTTCAGCACTAATCAGGAGTATGTCGTCATTAGAAGAAACAAAACTGGCATTCTTTGGGTTGGATTGTGGAATCCTAGATTCCCTTAATTAGGTAGATAGGTTACATAATTTATACGGGTAAATTGATAGGATGGAGTTACAGTGGGAATAAGTGAAGTGTGGTGGCTGGTAGATCAGGACTTATGGTCAGGTGAGTACGGGGTTACAAATACAAAATCAGACTAGGGTAATGCAGAATTAGACGTAATCAATAAGGAAATGGGGATGAACATAAGCTTCTATGAGCAGGATTGTGAATGCATTATCATAGCAAAGACAGACACAAAGCCAACACCCACAACAGTAGTATAACTTTACATGTCTTCTACTCTGCAGATGGTGATGAGATTGAAAGAATGTATGATGAGATGAAAGAAATTATTCAAACATTTAATGGGGAGGAAAACTTAATTGTGATGGGTGACTAGAATTTAGCGGTAGGAAGACTAAGGAAAGGATAAAGGGGGGGGGGGGGGGGATGAATAAAAGGGTAAGCTGCCAAGTACAGTTTTGCACAGAGCATAATTTAATCATGACAAACACTTGTTTTAGTTTAAGAATAATGAGAGGGGGTGGTATATGAGGAAGAGATCTGAAGATATTGGAAGGTTTTAGATAGATTTTATAATGGTAAGTGTGAGTGACAGGGAGACTAGCCGATAGTTGTGCTTTTAATACGGGCAAGATGTCAAATACCCTCTATATATGGAGAAATGCACAAGTAATTCAATAATGCAGATCCAGCTAACTGTTCTGTAAGCACACAAGTAACTCTGTTGATGTACTGGTGCAGAATTGTATCCACAGAATAAGTTGAAGTGTCTGAAAGATCACCAAAGATCAACAAGATGTGCATGTGGTGAAACCTGCTTGAGGCTTGCCCGGCATTCTTCAAAACCTCCTGTGGATCACTTTTTATGTTAGAGATTTGGAACCACACACTGTGTGGACAGCTAGAAATGCAAGCTGAGGTGCCTGGACTTTGCATACTTGGGAGAAGTAGCACTCCTGGAAGAAAGGATATTGCAGAGACATGGCTTAGCCACAGCCTGGGGGATGTTTCCAGAATGAGATTTTCACTCTGCAGCGGAGTGTGTGCTGATATGAAACTTCCTGGCAGATTAAAACGGTGTGCTGGACCGAAACTCGAACTCAGGCCCTTTGGCTTTCGTGGGCTAGTGTTCTACCATCTGAGCTGCCCAAGCACGACTCAACGACCCGTCCTCACAGCTTCAATTCTGCCAGTACCTCATCTCTTACCTTCCAAACTTCACAGAAGCTCTTCTGCGAGCCTTGCAGAACAATAACTCCTGGAAGAAAGGATATTGGGGAGACATGGCTTAGCTATAGCCTGGGGGATGTACTGCCTTAGTATTATACTGCTTTCAAGACACAGATAATGGTGATATCACTGACTGGATTAAGAAAAATAACTCACAGTTATACTCTCACCGTGTAATTATATATCGTGATCAGATAAATAAATTACTATATTGCCTATTTCTTGTAAGAATTTGACATATTTATATCCAAGTAAAATATTATTTCTCAGTCTGTGTTGATCACATACGAAATTATTAAGCAATTAAATCTAACAAAGATTCTGTAGCACGAGTGACATAACTGTTAACAGCATTGACTTATGGCATTAAAATATTTCTTTATTTATGATTTTTCTTCCATTTGCTTTCTGTTATTAACTTTTATTTTTAGGGTCTTTTATGTATCAAACATTGCTTACCTTAACATAAAGATAAATAGTTGCAGGTATCTTGCCATAAATCTGTCAAGTCTTTTTTTTATCGAAGTTAATTTGAATCTCTGAACACCAGCGTATCTAAATAATATTTAACTGTAAACTTATCACTAATAAAACTTTACTTTTTCTCCATAACAGATCATTTTTCTTACATTTCTTTTTCTTTAAAGTAAGAATGTTTCTTTGTATGTGCTTTTATTTTTCTTTCTTTACTTAAGGTAACTTGGGGTAAAATCACAAGTGAGGTCTTGTATTGATTTTAAACCATAAACAATCTTTATTCATGAAGTGCAAACTACTACATATGTTAATGGTGTGCAAGAGCCATCATCTGCATATGTTGATGGTGTGCAAGAGCCAGAATTCCCCACAAAGTACTGCCAACAATCTCTCCTATTCAAATATACATAGATTGCCACAGCTACTTTCTTTGTATCTGAAGATATTTCAAAAGAACTTCACCACTTCAGGCATTTGCTCCAATTTAACTGAACTCCACTAAGATTATAGGAAAATTTGACCCCTCGACACATTTTGTTTGAAGAAAATGATGACACTATCATTTTTCAGTTAATGGTTCCAACCATGGACTCACTATTTTGTCCTTTTCACACAGAGTTTTGTGTCTTGTTCACTATTAAGTTAGTATCCAATTATCTAACCATAATATTTCAAAATTATTAAGGAAGTAAGTTGCTAATCAACAGAAAGTCCGTTGAGTCAACTCACTACTTTCAACCACATAAGCAAGAAAAAATAAACCATTCAATTCATTAGAGGGCTCTGCAGAACTATGTCATTATTTCCTTACGACAAAGTACCGGTAGTCTGCTGACTATCAAAATCCTCCTCAAAACAACATCCTCATGATGATGATGACGACAAATATTAAATATTCATGGTCACTGATCATACAACCTGAGATAAACACTGACGTGAAACCAAACTGAACTAAATATACTACATGTTATGATACTGTCAGTTGCGAACATTTACAAACCAACAGTATTGTCTGTAGGAACCTTGGCATTAATTTAACAAGAACTAGGCCCTGCTTAAATCCTTCCTGTGATAGCACCAAATGTCAACCAACATGAACTAACACACCGACTTCTCCAAAAAGCAAATAACTCTCCTGTCCAGTTAACAAGAAGTTATGTGATCTTATTTGTGACCCATTAAAAATGGTACTCTGTCTTTAGTCACGATAAATTTATTCAGAACCATTAAACTGAGTGAACAATATTTGTATTCTTCATATGCGCCTTCGTGAAATGTGATAGCTGCCAGTTGTGTTCTCTTTGGCATGCATCACACTGCTTTGTTTGAAATGTAAACATCAGTCATCAGACAGCCATATCCTCATACATATTACAGCGATAATAACTTAAAAACACATAAAAAAGTTACACTTCTCAGTCCACATTGACACTGATCAGTTGCTCATGCATACTAAGTTTAGGTAATAGAAACTCCTATAATGTGCCACCAATATGAGACACCTCACATAAAACAGAGTTTTTGAAACCAGATTCTAAACTGCAAAACAATTCCAGAGGCAGATGGGGCTCTGACCATAATTTATTTGTTATGAACAGCAAATTAAAACTTAAGAAATTGCAGAAAGTTTGTAGATTACAGAGATGGGACCTGGATAAATTGAAAGAACCAAAGGTTACCAAGACTTTCGAAGGGACTGTTGGGCAACAGTTGAGTGAAAACAGAAAAGGGATAGAATAAAAGATAAATGGGTAGCTTTGGAGGTTAAATTGTAAGGGCAGCAGAGTATCAAATAGGCAGAAAGACAAAACTCGGTAGATATCCTTGGGCAACACATGAAATATTGAATGTAATTGTCAAAATGAGAAAACATAACAATTCAGAAAGCAAAAGGGAATACAGACATCTAGAAAATGATGATGACAAGAAGTGTAGAAATGTAATTTAGGTATGGCTAGAGGATAACTGTAAAGCAGTAGAAGCATATATGACTACGGCAAAGATATATGATGAATATAGCAAGTAAAGCAGTAGAGGCATATATGACTACGGCAAAGATATATGATGAATATAGCAAAATTAAAGACACATTTGGAGAAAAGAGAAAGCAACTGTATGAATATCAAAAACTCAGATGGCAGGCAAAGTACTGAACAAAGATGGGAAAACTGGAAGGTGGAAGGAATACATAGAAGGGCTATACAAGGGATAGGAACATGAAGACAGTATTATAGAAACGGAATAGGAAATAAATGAAGGTAAGGTGGGAGATGTGACACTATAAAAAGAACTTGATAGGGCAGTGGTAGGCTAAGCTGAAACAGATCCCTCAGAATTATGAGATCCTTGGGTGTGTTAGCCTTGGAATAACTATTCCATCTGGTGTACAAGATATGAGATAGGACAGATACCCTCAGGCTTCAGTAAATCTGTAATAATCCCAGTTCCAAAAAAAAAAGCAAGTTTTAACAGGAGTGAATACTACCAAACTGTCAGTTAATAAGTTGTGGCTGCAAAATATTGACTGTTGCTATTGACAGAAGAATGGAAAAACTTTTAGAGACTGACGTTGGTGAATACCAGTTAGGATTCCGGAGAAACGTAGGAACAAACTTGGCAGTACTGACTCTATGACTTAGTAAATAGGTTAAAAAAGCCAAACCTACATTAATAGCACATGTATTCAAGAAACCTTTGGAAGAAACAAAAAAATCCATTAGCAACAGATGGAGGTGCATACATGGCTGATTGTTATCACTGTTTTATAACACATTTAAAATCTGCAGCCACTCATTGCAAAAGTGTGAGTGAAAGAGATAATGAATCTCTGCACTTTATCATTAATGCTGTGAACAAGATAAAAGTGCATTCTTTGAACATGTGTTGGTTCACAATCTCTGTCAAGAAATTGTTGAAGAATTTGAATGTATTCTCCTGTACACTGAGGTCAAGTGCCTATGTAGTGGAAAGTGTGTGTGAGGTTCCTATGGATGTTTTGACACAATAGGCGAGTTTTTACAATCTTATAACGTAAGCATTTGTGGTACAGCCAAACTATGTTGTTTTGGCACTGTCCATCTTAAAGATTTATTTGATAAAGTTAAACAATGGAAAATCCAGGATGGTATATAACAATATTATGAAAAGTATAGTTGCCACTCACCGTAAATGCTGAGTTGCAGATAAGTACAACAAAAAGACTGTTACAAAATAAACTATTGGCCAAAAAAGCCTTTGTCAAGCAAACGCACGCACGCACACACGCACGTGCTTACGCACACACACACACACACACACACACACACACACACACACACACACACACACACACAAGCGTGCATGACCTCAGTCTTGGCCAGCTGAAGCCAGCCTGGCTCTTCAGCTGCCAGACACAACACAAAACAACTTCATGGGTTTTGACAAATTTTTCTCTTTGACCGACTCTCCACAACTGTTGTTCATCATCAATGATATAATCTGCTACAGTTGTAAAAATTAGTTATTTCAAAAAGGGATACACAACCCAATTTCAGGACATGTGCCCTATCTTCAGGTGCATATGCAAAATTATGTATGAATAATAATACCTATTCACATGGTTAAAGTAATCAAAGCTGAACAGAACAAACAGAAGCTCTTAGAAAAAACCCTTATACGTACATTAAAATGTGAGTCCACAAAGAATACATAACTTACCAGAATGAAATTTTCACTCTGCAGCGGAGTGTGCACTGATATGAAACTTCCTGGCAGATTAAAACTGTGTGCCTGACCGAGACTCGAACTCGGGACCTTTGCCTTTCGCGGGCAAGTGCTCTACCAACTGAGCTACCGAAGCATGACTCACGTCCGGTACTCACAGCTTTACTTCTGCCAGTATATTGTCTCCTACCTTCCAAACTTTACAGAAGCTCTCCTGTGAACCTAGCAGAACTAGCACTCCTGAAAGAAAGGATATTGCGGAGACATGGCTTAGCCACAGCCTGGGGGATGTTTCCAGAATGAAATTTTCACTCTGCAGCGAAGTGTGCGCTGATATGAAACTTCCTGGCAGATTCAAACTGTGTGCCCGACCGAGACTCGAACTCGGGACCTTTGCCTTTGGCGGGCAAGTGCTTTACCAACTGAGCTACCGAAGCACGACTCACGTCCGGTACTCACAGCTTTACTTCTGCCAGTATCTCGTCTCCTACCTTCCAAACTTTACAGAAGCTCTCCTGCGAACCTAGCAGAACTAGCACTCCTGAAAGAAAGGATATTGCGGAGACATGGCTTAGCCACAGCCTGGGGGATGTTTCCAGAATGAAATTTTCACTCTGCAGCGGATTGTGCGCTGATATGAAACTTCCTGGCAGATTAAAACTGTGTGCCCGACCAAGACTCGAACTCGCGACCTTTGCCTTTCGCGGGCAAGTGCTCTACCAACTGAGCTACCGAAGCACGACTCACGTCCGGTACTCACAGCTTTACTTCTGCCAGTATCTCGTCTCCTACCTTCCAAACTTTACAGAAGCTCTCCTGCGAACCTAGCAGAACTAGCACTCCTGAAAGAAAGGATATTGCAGAGACATGGCTTAGCTACTGCCTGGGAAGGCAGGAGACGAGATACTGGCAGAAGTAAAGCTGTGAGTACCGGACGTGAGTCGTGCTTCGGTAGCTCAGTTGGTAGAGCACTTGCCCGCGAAAGGCAAAGGTCCCGAGTTCGAGTCTCGGTCGGGCACACAGTTTTAATCTGCCAGGAAGTTTCATATCAGCGCACACTCCGCTGCAGAGTGAAAATTTCATTCTGGAAACATCCCCCAGGCTGTGGCTAAGCCATGTCTCCGCAATATCCTTTCTTTCAGGAGTGCTAGTTCTGCTAGGTTCGCAGGAGAGTTTCTGTAAAGTTTGGAAGGTAGGAGACGAGATACTGGCAGAAGTAAAGCTGTGAGTACCGGACGTGAGTCGTGCTTCGGTAGCTCAGTTGGTAGAGCACTTGCCCGCGAAAGGCAAAGGTCGCGAGTTCGAGTCTTGGTCGGGCACACAGTTTGAATCTGCCAGGAAGTTTCATATCAGCGCACACTCCGCTGCAGAGTGAAAATTTCATTCTGGAAACATCCCCCAGGCTGTGGCTAAGCCATGTCTCCGCAATATCCTTTCTTTCATGAGTGCTAGTTCTGCTAGGAAATCCCCAAACCACCTTCCCTACCCTCTGGCTCCTACCCTTGTAACCGCCCCTGGTGTAAAACCTGTCCCATGCACCCTCCCACCACCACCTACTCCAGTCCTGTAACCCGGAAGGTGTACACAATCAAAGGCAGAGCCACGTGTGAAAGCACCCACGTGATTTACCAACTGACCTGCCTACACTGTGAAGCTTTCTATGTGGGAATGACCAGCAACAAACTGTCCATTCGCATGAATGGACACAGGCAGACAGTGTTTGCTGGTAATGAGGATCACCCTGTGGCTAAACGTGCCTTGGTGATGGCCAGCACATGTTGGCACAGTGTTACACCATCCGGGTTATCTGGGTACTTCCCACTAACACCAACCTATCAGGACTCCGGAGATGGGAACTTGCCCTTCAATATATCCTCTCTTCCCGTTACCCACCAGGCGTCAACCTCCGCTAATTTCAAGTTGCCGCCTCTCATACCTCATCTGTCATTCAACAACATTTTTGCCTCTGTACATCCGCCTCGACTGATATCTCTGCCCAAACTCTTTGCCTTTACATATGTCTGCTTGTGTCTATATATGTGCGGGTGGATGGATGGACGTGTGTGTGTGTGTGTGTGTGTGTGTGTGTGTGTGTGTGTGTGTGTGTGTGTATACCTGTCCCTTTTTTCCCCTAAGGTAAGTCTTTCCGCTCCCGGGATTGGAATGACTCCTTGCCCTCTCCCTTAAAATCCACATCCTTTCGTCTTTCCCTCTCCTTCCCTCTTTCCTGATTAAGCAACCGTGGGTTGCGAAAGCTTGAATTTTATGTTTGTGTTTGTTAGTGTCTCTATCAACATACCAACACTTTTGTTTGGTAAGTTACATCATCTTTGTTTTAGATATGCTTTATGTACATTTATTCATTTGGTCACTGTTATTAATTATTTTTATTTTTATTCTTGTATTTGTAGCACCGATGATGGCTGTTAATCAGTTGAAATCGATTTGCAAAAGTAAATAAAGAAAACATGATTTTGCGACTGGTTGCTGCTTATTTGGTAACTTATAGTTACCTCTGCATTTTCTGTAAATATTGTCGTTACATACACTGTTTGTATTCTGTAGTATCAGTGGCCCTCTGTTGACTGTTTGCCTTCATATGTGTCGAGCCAGCACAGCTCCATATGGATTTCGTACACAATCTGTTTGATACTTTTACTTTAAATACCATTTAATATTGTAATTATAATTAATTGTGTAGTTGTTGATAACCCAGCATAATGCTAACCTTTTCAGATGAAATACTATCCTACAACTAGTTACTAACATAGTTATATTAAATGAAATTGCAATTACACATCTTATTATACAACAGACACAATACTTAATTGATCTGACAGTGTTCATTCAATAACCAGTGGCACTACTGCCAATTATTGACACCGTCTCCATCATTGGCATCTTAAACATCTCCTCACGCCTTAACCAATTTTTGACATTACTCAGACCTGTGTTTCTATTTTGAATAACTATTTTGAACTTGTTTAGTTCATTCCTAGATATGTTTGTAACAATATTCATTAAGTTAAATGTATCAGTATTCCTAATTAACAGTTATATTTTGCCCTGAGATTGTTCATCTCTCCTAGCTTCCTCTTGGAGAGAGCATATTGATAACCACATGCTAAGAGGATCCTAAACCACCACAGTTACACAGTGTTGATGGTCTGTTTCCCATTATGTAGAAAGTCTGGGGCTGTGGAGTGTGTCCTAGTATAAAATGACCCACACCTCTGTTGGAAATGGTGCGATTTGTTTGAAGTATTTTCTCTGATGTTCGGGAGGAGACTGTGTACTCACCATCCTGTATCTGCACTACCCAGTCCATCTGCCATTTGTCAAGATGCCAGTTAAAAATATGTAATGTATTGTTTATTCTTGAACTTGTAATTTCTTGTACTTTATCGGAGTTTTTATGTTGCAGCAAAATATTTTGTTGTGGGGGCCGCAAATCATATTTCCACAATGATCTAGAGTGTCTATCCTGGTATAATACTGAACTCTCCCATCGTCCTTAAAAGAACCACTCTTCAGTCTGTATGTTTTTGGGTGGCTGTGTTTTATACCAGCACTTGCATTATGTGTTTTATAGCCCCCAGGGGTAAGTTGCGGTTGGCAGTGCCAGCCCTTGCTATGTAACTGCCTTTTGGCATGTGGTTTCTACATGTGCTGAAGGATCTTTTATGTTGTTGAGGAAAACTCTTAAATACAGTGCTATGTGTCATTGAGGTTTTATCTGGTTATTGAACACAGTGGTGACATCATCGTCGTCTTCAGTCTGAAGACCAGTTTAATGCAGCTCTGCACATTATTCTATCTTGTGCAAGCCTCTTCATCTCTCAGATATCTACTGCAACTTAATTCATTAGTAACTACTTGCACTATAGTTCAGAAGGTTCTGTTCTCTTCTTGTCTGAACTGTTTATTGTCCAGTTTTCATTTCCGTACAAGGCTTAACTCCAGACAAATACTTTCAAAAAAGACATCCTAACACTTAAATTTATTTCAGTATTAATTAGTTTCTCTTCTTCAGAAATGCTTTTCTTGTCATTGCCAGTCTGCATTTTATATCCTCTCTATTTGGGCCATAGACACTTATTTTGTTGTCCAAATAGGAAATCTCATCTGCTACTTTTAGTGCCTTATTTTCTAATCTAATTCCTTCAGCGTTAGTTTGATTACATACCATAACCCATTTTATGTTTTTGTAAATGTTCATTTATATCCTCCTTTCAAGACACTGTCCATTCCATTCTACCGCTCTCTCTGAAAGAATTACAGTGTCATCAGCAAACCTCCTAAGTTTCTATTTCTTTTCTTTAAACTTTTAATTTCTTCTCCAAATTTTTCTGTGGTTTCCTTTCCTGCTTGTTCAGTGTGCAGATTGAATAATTTTGGAGATAGGCTACAACCCTGCCTCACTTCTTAACCACTGTTTCCCTTTCATGCTCTTTGACTCTTACAAGTGCTAACTAGTTTGCGCACAAATTGTAAATAGTCTTTAGCTCCCTGTATTTTGCCCCTGCTGTCCTCAAAATTTCCAAGAGTGCATTCCAGACAACATTGCCAAAAGCTCTCTTGCCAAAAGCTTTCTCTAAATCTACAAATGCTGTAGACATGGCTTTGCCTTTTCTTAACCTACCTTCTAAGAGAAGTTGCAAGGTTGGTATTGCCTTGAGTGTTCCCACATTTCTTGGGAACCCAAACTGATCTTCCCCTAAGTCAGCTTCTACCAGTTTTGCTTTGTAAATAATTTGTGTCAGTAGTTTGCAACAATGACTTTCTGAACTAATAGTTCAGTAATATTCACACCTGTCTGCAGTTCTTGTCCTCGGGATCGTAATTGTTATATTGTTTTTGAAGTCTGAGAATATTTTCCCTGTGTCATAAATCTTGTACACCAGCTGCACACAGGCTTGCCCACATACATCAGTAGTATCTTCTACTCCGGGGACTTTGTGTCAGCTTAGGTCTTTCAGCGTTCTGTCAGATTCGTCTCGCAGTGTCAGATCTCCCGTCTCATCTTTACCTTCTTCCTCTTCCCTTTCTATGATACTGCTTTTAAACCACATAAATGTAGGTATGTTTGCGGCTTTTGTTAGTTTGTCACTCCTGCTCCATTTCTGCATCTTTTTCTGAAAATTCTGTCTGGAGTCCCCAGATAACATCACCATTATATCAACATAAGCCACAAGTCCGTCTGTTTCATCAGTCACTTCCTACAATTCCAGCAGTGTCTTAGATGCCAGGTCTGCTAATATTGGTCCACAGATTGAGTACTGTGGGTAGGATGTGCTAATCTTTATCTCCTTGTGCTGTCCAGCTTAGAGTAGTCAGCGAAACCAAGATAAAGGCATTTTGAGACCTGCAGACATCAGAAGTGATGGAATGTCTCTATAAATAGTAAAATTAGGAATATGAGATGAGCAGCCTGAGACTTCAGTTAATGAAGATGGAGTCCAGTGTCAGGATATCAGCATCTGCTTATCAGGCAAAAGAGAGCTACTAGTAACAGATTCCTATTATTATTGTAATAAACATTATTATTTCATTTACTTCAATTTTATTGTATTTGGATTTTACATTAACATTATGACCATTAAATATTAACATGTATCTTCTATTTTCCTTTTCGATTTTAATCAATTGTAATTTAAGCATAAATTATTCTTTCTTTCCAAAATTGGCTTCTGCTTACGAACTTCCTCCCCCCCCCCCCCCCCCCCCCCCCCCCACACACACACACACAAAATCTATTTTTAGTTATTGACTGGCTGAAATTCCATTTTGGTAATTTTCACAAGATGTGCTAATCTGTTAAAAATATCAAATTTGCAAAAAAGTAGCTTCATTATTATAAAATGTGTGATAAGTGTGTTTGTATACATGGCCAAATTCAACTGCAGTGAAACTGTGAAGAAAAGGGGGGGGGGGGGGGGGGGGGAGGGGTGTGGCTCCATTACAAACTGGCAAAGGTACCTGCAAAAAGTTTGGAAACTACTGGTCAGACAGGACTGGAATATATTACTGAGATAAGGAATGGATCCCATACTCGGCTTAAATTTACAACCATTAGATTTCACACTTGATATAAAAGGTCATCATTCATCCTTAAATGAATCATATTTTTCCCACCATTTGGCTGTCAAAGTGGAATTAATGTAAATGTGTTGCAGCCCAAAATGTGAATGTTTTGTTGTCAAAAGTGCTAAAAAACTGCCCAGTAAATTAATACATTTGACTATGAGGAAAAAACCAATAGTAAATTTTCTTTGATGTGTATTTCAAAAGAGAAAATAATCTTAAGAGTGTGTGTGTGTGTGTGTGTGTGTGTGTGTGTGTGTGTGTGTGTCCGTCCTTATTTTATAGAATGAGATTCATGTGTAAGTTACAAGTTTATTTGCAGATGCATATTCAGCCAACTCAGCATACGCACATACTGAGGAAAGAAACTCACTTCCTTATTTGTTACTCGTTATCTTCTACTTCTTTAAGCTATATTTTGTTGCAGGCACTGTGCAGCTGCCAGCTGAAAAATTTGCTAAGCCTGATGATGGTCCCGGACTTGTGGGAGAAAAGAAAAATATTATTCTTAATTCTGCTGAAGAATTGTTTGCAGAAATCAGGTAGCGTGATATTACCAAGGATGTAGTGAAAAGCTACAACTTTTTATTTTTTAAAGTCATTTGACTAGTTTAATGCTGTCCTTGATCTCTTCCTACCTTTTGGTCATCATATCTGTGTAACTGCTATATCTAACAAGCTCTTTAGCATATTGTAGTCCTTGTCTTCCTTTGCTGTTTTTTCTGTCTTCTACTACTACTACTACTACTACTACTGCTACTACTTCCATTATCAGAATAATTATTCCTGATTACTGTGGCAGATGTGCTGCTAACATGCCCTTCTTCTAGTATGGGATTTCCAATAGCACCACATTTCAAATGATTTTAGTTTCCTTGTTTCATCACCACCTGATTTCTGATGGCCCCCCATTTACTTCCCTGCAATGCCCTGATTCAAGCGTAGACTTTCAGGAACTTAATTCTCATTTCCATATCAGTGTATATGTGTATGCAACAACAGAGCTCTTTTATTGAATTAAACTTTCTTCACTTGTGCCGATCTACTTCTCACTATTATATTGCTCCTAATTTTGATGTTAATCAGGCCAGTATTCTGCATTTCTTCCATCTTTGCTTTGTTAAACCTTAAACCATTTTGTTTTTTAAATAAGCAGTCCAGTCCTTTGAACAGGTCTTTTTTTTCTTTTATTTTTCAGTAAGTTTTTGATGGTTTTCTCTGAAATGGAAAAAGTGCAGTATCATCCAATGATTTGATTTTCACTTTAACAAGGGAAATTTGGTGATAAGTTAATACAAAACTGGATGCTTTTCTTGGTGACACTTAGCCATCAATGATGACAGCTAGATGGGCAAAAATGACGAAAAAATGGTTGGCCCAATAAATGTTGCCATTCTTGATGGTGAACATTGAGGCAGGTCGCTTTCCACATTGAACCTGTTTTAGGAAGATCCAGAGATCTTTTGTGCTGATTTGTTGTTTTAACCTAGAACCAGACAACAATAAAACTGATAGGTTTCTGCTTCAAAGAAAGCAAAGATGGTCCCATCAGCTGGAAAAGTTATGAAGTTTTTTATCGGCATATGAAGAGTGTGATACCCATAACAGAAAAAAGAGGAAAGAAAGAAAGAAGAAAAAGCAATCACTGGAGAAGACTACAAAAAGATATTGGACACTTAAAGTGTTTTAGGATAGAACATAGCTCATTTGGCAAAGAAAAAAGGTCCTATTTCACCACAGTGTACCAGAACATTCATCTATAGTTTTCACCACAGAATTATGTTAGTGCCTTTAGAATTGCTACTTCAGCCACCATATTCACATGACTTCAGTCTCTTGTGTCTAAACATGACAAAATCATAGTCAGATAAAAAATCCACTCAAATGGGGAGGTCATGATTGAGACTGATAGGTATTTTAGAGATCTTAACAATTCCTATTGCTAGAAGGAGTTAAAAACGTGGCTGTGATATTGGTAAAAGTTTGTAACCTTAAAAGAGCAATGTATTAACAAATAAATTTGTTCGGGAGAAAAATAGCATCTTTATTCCTAATATTGGTTTTTTTAAAATCAGCCTTGTCTTACTCCCTTGTAGATTTTGTGTTGTAACACCACTCTGGAGATCTTCCAACTCACTGTCAGATGACCACATATCCACCACAAATTGCTGCGAGTAACCGTTTCAGCATTACCTCTCCCATCAGGCCCCAGTACATTGGTACAACCCACATTCAGAAACCAGTGGTGTTACAGAAATCCGGGATGTCAGTTTAGCATTCTGACGTGGTGACTACATGACACCTGTGGCATCTACACTACAAAAAGCTGGGGTAAGGTGGTATAAATACAGCCTGCCCAGAAGACAACACACATTGAGGTGGCAACTACTGTAGAGCAGACTACCATCGTGTGGTTCATAGAGGCGTCTTTGCTCAGTCACTGTCTGCTGGTGCAAACAGACATCGGTCAATGTCATTCAATGGGACTGCTTGCCATACGGTCCTGCATCTGGCACCAACTGGCTCAAGTGTCCAACTAGGACCTTACTATTCCATACTGACATCGACAGAAGCTGCCAGCCAGACGTTGAGGGCCAGTTCCTGGGTGACATTAATTTCACTTCAAACCACTGCCAAGCAGGGTCTTAATGCAACCATCCATTAAGTGGCCTTGAGGTTTGACTGCATTGCCAGCACTGATTCATAAGTCAGCTTCTGCTGAGCTGTCTGCCCAAAAAGAACATTCTGCCCCAATCCACACTGTGCTGTGGCCGAAATTGACAATGTATCACTTTCAATGTCCATGTGTTTGACATCTATCCTGCCTACAATGTGGGCCTATAGCATCCCTGTATTCTGTTTGAGACAAGTAAATATATCTGACTACAACATGAGCATTGCTGAATTTGTTCCTGCTCCCCTTTAGTGAACCCACTTCTGCTCCTCTGCTCTCTGTCGGGGTTGACAGTACAAAATGCTGCTGATTTTGTTACAGTAGATAGTGCGGACTATTCACCCATCTTTACATTTTAGCCCCATTCTTATAAAGATTGCGAATACCTTATTCCACCTTACATTATAAAAGACTTCCTCTGTGACCGCTAATTCTTGGAAGGTATCCAGTCGTCCACAATTAAATGAAATGTGAGAACTCTCTCCTGCCTTTTCCTTTCTTGAAATTAAACTAATCTTTGTGCAATACATCCTCAGAATTACTTTCAGTTCTTCTGCGAATTGGCACATTTGTTGTCAGATGGTATTTATGTAGAGGTGGTGGACAAAATTGTGGAAACACCTAAAACAGAATGCATTACCATGCCTTATACATTGTACGAAAACTGTTGGATTCCAGAACAGCTTCCAGCCATCGTGGAATGGGTTAATACAGGTCCTGTATGGTTTTCAAAGGAATCTTATGCTGTACTTCCTGCAAGGTAACAGTGAGTTCAGGTAACAATGATAGAGGTGAATAGCGATCATGCTTCCTTCTCTCCAACTTAGACCACAAAACCCCAATAATACTGATATCTGATGACCATCATGGCCAAGGCAGATGTGACAATTAATCTTCATGCACACAGAACCACTCTTGAATGACGTGATTATCTACATCTTCCTCTATTCTTTGCAAAGTTTTCTGAAGTGCATGACAGAGTTTATGTCCCACTGTACCAGTTATTAGGTTTTCTCGTCGTTACATTCACATACAGTGTGTGGGAAGAATGATTGTTCATATGGTGGCAATATGTAGAGGGTTATATTATATTCCTAGAGTCATCACTTAAGGCCAGTCCTTTAAACTTTGTAAGTAGGCTGAGATGTTTATATTTTTCCACCTCCGCGTTGCAAATGTTTTGAGTGAAATGCCCAGTCGATGCGCTGTTGTTTTCCCGTCAATTCTACCAACATTGAGAGTTGTTTAGTTCTCGGGGTTTTGTAAAATTCCTGGATTCATGTCTCGTTGCTGTGCAGCCTATGAAAAGGATTGCGGAAGACTCTCAAATAAATTCCAAAGTACAGTGCAGTTTTAATACCAATATATTTCCAGGACTCTGGTGTCCGAGCCTGGTGAACTGTACCGGTTACATCACCTGTACCCAAAGTTGACATCAGACGACACAGAGTTCACAACAATCAACAAACTAGTGAGCCTACAATACTTAGGCTCGCAACAATAGCCAAAAAACGAGTGCCCCAAGTTGCCTGCGTGACCTCTATTTATACTTTTGTTAACTATCCTACATTACAAATTACAATTTTATGTAAAATTACAATTAAAAGTTAAACCGAATATGAGCTACACATTGCTAAAAATTTACAAACTCAGTGCTGAACAAGGTGAACCTATTTTCAACTTAGTTACGAGTTAATATAACATTTTCTTACTAATTATGTTACAGGTAACAATTACATTTCTAAATTTGTTTATAACAAATCAACTAGTGCCTGAATTTTAGTGCTAACATATATCGGAGATTCAATTAACGTGCTTTATTTATATGTTCTATTTAATTTGCTGTAGTAATTTTATAATGATAGGTATACTGGTACATCCTGACCATGTGCTCTATTTCTTTTGATTAGTTACAATATTAATTTTACATTTATATTGTGTTTCTCACATAACAACAGTGTTAAATGCTTTTGGCACATTCAGAATGCACATGGTGGCTTTTACACACATGGTTTCAGCAAAGCATCGTTTTCGAATTATATGTATACTGAAATAGTGGTTATTTTTGTATCTAATGGACAATTTGGACTGTTGTTCATCTTTAATGCTCTCCGAGGGGGTTCTGATAGGTGGCAATGAGATACAGTAATATTTCAAGGCTTTCTTGGGATAGTTTATATTTATCTTCAAGGGTCTGCCAGTTCAAGTTTCGTCACCATCTCTGTGACTCTCTCCCAAAGCTCAACAATGATTAATGCTGCACTTCTCTGTATACTTCAATATCCTTGTTAGTTCTGTATGATACAGACCCCACACACAAGAGCTATATTATAGAGTGTCACATGAGCGGTTTGTAAGCAATCTCCTTTGTAGACTGATTGCATTTCACCAGTATTCAACCAATAAACCGAAGTCTGCCACCTACTTTACTCAGAACTGAGCCTATATGATCATTCCATTGCATATGCAGGGGTGGATAAAAAGTAAGGAGAACTATTATTTTTTCCCTGAAATGACTTTATCGAAAGTAGTAGTTACAGTTACACACCTTCAATATAATTGCCCCTATTACTTATGACCTTTTGCCAAATGTGCAGAAGGTGTCATATACCATCTGCATGTCTCTTCCTATTGATGTCCCATATTGATTGCCCTATAGCATGGATATCATCATCTCTGGTGTTGTATTGGATCCCTCACAGTGGTTCTTGTACTTTGGTAAAGAGATCTAATCACAAGAACCCATGTAGGTTGAGTGCAGTAGATGTTCCAGACTCTCCCATTGCCAGCTGTTCAAGACGTCCTGGATACCAGCAGTGGTGTGGCATCATACCTTGTCATGCAAAATGATGGGGTACTATTCCTCAAAATGTCGTTGCTTTCACCTGAATGCTGGATGAAGGTTGTGGTGCAGGAACATGCAGTAGTGTGCAGCAACTACCATCTTCCTTGGTGGCACAGCATGATACAATTTTACCCCATCACACCATATGCCACAGTGAACATCACGTTCAAAGTGCTTGATGTGGCGCACACTTTTATTGGATGAGGAGAACCGGGATGCCTCCATTCATCGGATTGGCATTTCAAGTTTGGTTTGGACGAGTGTGCCCAGTTTTTGCCGATAATGACGGAGTGTCGAAGAAAATCTGTACCTTCCCTTTGGTAGTGGCCCAACAAATCCTGTGTGATGGCATAGCAGTGCTGTTGTTGCACCTCAGACATTTCATGAGATATCCAGTGTATCACAATTTTGCAGTACCCCAGAACGTCATGCAGAATGTGGAGCACAGTTTTGTGGCATACTCTAACTGCTGCTGCTGCTGCCTCGCGCACAATCCAGTGGTGATCAATGTCCAACAAGGAAGCAATAATTTGAACTGCATTCTCCACCATGTGGAGTTGTCTTCTACATGTGGGGATCCTTCACATTATCTGTGCCTAATCTGAATGCTTTAACCCATGGTGCAAGTGTGATGTATGGCAGTGCTGGGAGTCCCTGGAAACATATTTGCATGCTCTCTCATGCCACTTCAATTTTGAGCCTAGAACATTGCTATATCTTTGTAAATGTTATATTAGGGTTTTTGACTTGCTGTGATGTTAAATCATCTATACACTGCAATAGATTGACACAGTACTGTCCCAACTCGCTGTACAATCTCTTCTCACAGGCCTTCATTGTGTCAACACAAATTGCAGCTTGTCGACTCACCAGTCTGATGTTACAGCAGTGTTACCACTACTTTGTATCCAGCCCTTGTACATACCAAATGTTACACAAGTATTACCACTACTTTGCATCCAGCTCTTGTACATACCAAGTGTTACACCCGAGTATTTCTATGAGTTGGCCAATTATAGCTGTGACTCACTGATATTATAGTCAATTTTTTTTGTTTCATGAAGTGCCTAGTTTTACATTTCTGAACATTTAAAACAAGTTGTCAATCTTTTCGCCACTTTCAAATCTTATCAAGATCTGACTGAATATTTATGCATCTTCTTTCGGATAGTACTTCATTGCAGACAACTGCATCATCTGCAGAATGCCTGATGTTACTATTAATATTGTCTGTTAGGTCATTAATATACAACCTGAACAGCAAGGATCCCAATACACTACCCTGGGGTTGGTACATCCAAAGTTATTTGTATACCTGTTGATGACTCTCCATTCAAGATAATTTATGCATTCTTCCAACCTAAAAGGCTTCAATCCAGTCACAAACTTCACTTGATCACACTTCTGACAATAAACGTAGGTGTGGTACTAAGTCAAATGTTTTTTGGAAATCAAGAAATACTACATGTACGTGACTGTCTTTGATACAAAGCTTTCAGTGTGTTCTGTGAGAAAAGTGTGAGTTGGGTTTAGCATGGACGATGTTTCCAGAATCCTTTATGGATGGTATGGAGGAGGTCATTCTGTTCAAGGTACCGGATTATGTTTGAGCCCAAAATATGTTCACAGATTCTACAACAAATTGACATCAAGGATATTGGACAGTAGTTTTGTGGATCACTTCTATTACTCTTCTTATCGATGGCTGTGACGTGTTTTATCCAACTACTAGGCACTTTTTTGTTTGTTTGAGGAATCTACAGTAGACTATAATTAAAAGAGGGGCTAAATCAGCCACAAATTCAGTATAGAATCTGATAGGGATTCCATCAGGCCCTAGAGCTTTGTCCAGTTTTAATGATTTCAGTTGTTTCTCAACACCAGTGACACTAACACTTATTTCACTCGTCTTTTAAGTGGTAGGAGGATTGAATTTGCATTCATCTTTTCAGTGGTACAAGGATTTAATTGGGGCAGTTCTCCTGGTTTTTTTTTTTTTTTTTTTTTTTTTTTAAAGGAACATTTGAAAACAGACTCGAGCATTTCATCTTCTGATTTGTTAACCTCAATTTCAGTCCCTATCTCATTTGCGAGTGACTGGACACTAACTTTGGTGCCACTAATAGCCTTTACATATGACCAGTATTTCTTTGGGTTTTGTGAAAGGTCATTTGACAGTATTCTGTTACAGTAGTCATTGAAAGCTTCACACATTGCACTCTTGACAGCCAAGCATCTCTGTATCTCTAGCCCTCTGCTTTGTTTCACATCTGTTTTGCAGTAGTCTGTTTCTTTAGAAATTTCCTTACAATAACTGTGTACCATGGAGTGTCCCTCCCATTATGAACTGTTCTAATGGGTATGTATCTATCCAGTGCAAGGTCAACTATTCTGTTAAATTTGAGCCATTGTTATTCTACATGCTCCTGTCCTGTGCTGAAAGTTTCAAGTTCCTCATTGATATATGACTCTTCTGCTTATTTATCTGGTTTAATGAACATATATATTTTTCTACTTGTATGTCCTTTGTTAATCATTGTTGCCACAACTGCCTCATGGTCACTGATACCAGTTTCAGCAGGACATCCTCAAAGAGGTAAGGTATATTTTTTGTCATTGGATCTAATATATTTCCATCATGAATGGGGTTGTGAACTATCTGTTCTAGTTAGTTTTCAGAGAAGGCATTTAGTAATGTTTCACTGGATGGCTTGTCACACCTACCACTAACGAAACTGTAATTTTACCAATTGGTAGTTGGATGATTAGTTTCCACCAATGATTGCAGTACAATTAGGGAACTTACATACAACTGAACTGTGGTTTTCTCTGAAGTTTTCAGTTACATCCGTAGATGAGTGTGGTGCCGACAGAAGGATCCAATTACCATTTCATGCCAACTCCTGAAGCTGAGTCTTGCTGTAACACTTTCTCATGCAGCTTCAATTTCTATTTTGATGTATAGGGCCCTATCATTTTGGAATACAGCACCACCATTTGGGAACGAACATTGTACTATGGACTTAATCAGCTAAAATGGTCACATAATCCTTGGCAGTAGTGCGACCTTTCAGATTAACCAGGGGGCCTCTGGAATCCTACAATAAGGCTCCCCAAATCATTGCTGATCCCTTTCCATGCTTTCCTTTGGGACATAAACTCGGATGCAACTTGAAAACAATGAGTAACAAGACTTATCAAACCAATTCCTTTTGTTGCTCCATAGTCCAGAATCATATTTTCCTATCTGGTCTTTTGCATCACTGACGAGCGATTTTGGAATTCTATTGTGCCCTGCAATTCTCTGCTTATGGAGCTCCCTTTGTGTTTTGGTGCTGACGGGGTTCATGAGTGTGACATTCCGTTCTGCAGTGACTTCTGCAGCTGTTGTTATTGTATTTTTCATCACAGTCCTCTTCAGTGAGCAATGGTCACGATTGCGCACACGTGCATGAAAACACACACACTCTTTTGTCTGCATTGTGATTTAGCAGATTATGTTTTTATGCTTTCCCTGTATGCAGTAAAATCTTCAATATGGTGCCTTTTAAAGCACCAACCACTTCGGTTAGCTTGGCCGGAAGCACCCAACATATGAGCACCAAAAATTTGCCCATATTCAAATTCTCTTATCTTTGACATAATGCACCCACAACTACACAGAACACTGTTGTGACCACAACTGACATTTGCAACTTAATGGGACATTGCATGGACACTGTTTGTAGTCAGATACGAGAGTGCAACCTGCAAGCTTGGCAAACATCTGCATTTATAATTCAAGTATTCATTTCTCATGGTGTACCAGTGTTTTTGTCCAACCCCACCTGTTTAGATACTGTTGATACTAATGTGGTGATAATGCCTTAATGGAAATATTATGGTAAGCCACCATTCTAATTAAAATAACTGTAGTTGCTACATCTCTTGCAGATCTCAGTAACTTCTGAGCTATATGGGTATAAAAAATTCTTGCAGACTTGTTTATGCTCAAATCATTCAGTGTTCTGTCAAACTCTGACCACATTATTATCTCACCTATTTCTGCCACATAACTTCCAGCTCATCTGTCATACTTTGTGGTACTCCCTCTCAACTGTAAAGGCCTTTGATATGTGCTCCTACCATTTGTCAGCCATCTCTTCTACATAAATGTTTTCCATGTGCACTTAGTGGGTTAACACCTTTAGAGTTTACTTCTTTGAAGTTACTTTAATCTTCCTTTACATGTGTGAATTTTTCCTATAGTCAAATCTTCTTCCACAGTATCTTTACAATGTTCCTCTCATCCATTCTTATTTATCATGGAGAATACTTAATTTTATTTTTAAGCAACATGTGCTGCTTCCTTTGTACCTTATTCTTAAGCTTCATATGTTTTCTTCTTGTATCAATAAGCTTGAGTATTTACAGTCGAGGATGGCTTCTTCATTTGTGTTTAGTTATTTCCTTCTTTATTATATTCTACTCCTCCTCTACTAGTCCATTCTCTGTGCTTTTATTTCAATTTGCTGTTCATAATTACTAGTTTGTTTCCATTTGGGTGTGCTTTGTAGTTCATGATTGATTTCTGAATACTTGTCTAATCATGATGCAATTCAGTTGATATCTCCCTGCATATGCTTCCCCCCCAATGTACACCTTTTTCGTTGTGATTCTGGAAGAGGGCGTTCACTATGTCTAGTTGAAACTTATGGCTATAGTCTAGAAACATCTCTGTTCTACCTCTCTTTTCCCTAAGCAATACAATCCAGCAGCCATTCATCTATCTACATCTACGGATAGATAAAAAATCTTCTCACCAAGCAGTGGCAGGAGAACCTACACACACACACACACACACACACACACACACACACACACACACACAAAATGATTTAACTATTACAAGCTATTGGAGCCAGTGGCTCCTTCTTCTGGAGGAAGAGTTGAAGGGGAAGAAAGAGGGGTGAAGGAAACAGAGTGGAGAGGTTTAGGAAAAGAAGCTCAGTTCAGAAAAGTCACCCAGAACCTCGGGTCAGGGAAGACACACTGGACGGTATGAGAAGAAAAGACTGATTGTTGGGGGACTGCATCATATGAGATTTGAACAATCGGTCTTTCCTTCTCATCCTGTCCTGTATGTCTCCCCTGACCCAGGATTCTGGGTGACTTTCTGAACTGTACCCCTTTCCCTAAACCTATCTAGTTGTTTTCCTTCGCCCCTCTTCCTTCCCCTTCAACTCTTCTGCCAGAAGAAGGAGCCACTGACTCCAAAAGCTTGTAATAGTTAAATCCTCGTGTGTGTGTGTGTGTGTGTGTGTGTGTGTGTGTGTGTGTGTGTGTGTTCCCCTGCTACCGCTTGATGGGTAGTTTTTTTTATCTATCTGTTTATGTTATATTATAAATAATTGATTATTTTCGTTATTTTACATCTATATCTAAATATACATACATGTTCTACAAGCCACTGTACAGTGAATAATGGAGGGTACGTTGCTACGACTGCTGGTCATCCCCTTTCCTGCTTCCACTTGCAAATAGAGTGAAGCAGAAATGACTTTCTATATGCCTCCGTAAGAGATCGAATTTCTCCTATGTTTCTTTGCAATACTTATATGAAATGTACATTGGTGGTAGTAGAATCATTCGGCAGTCAGCTGATTCTCTAAATTTTCTCAATAGTGTTTCGAGAATAATGTCATTTTCCATCCAGGGATTCCCATGTGAGTTCATGAAGTCTTTCTGTAATATTAACATGTTGATTGAATTTGCTGGTAAAAAAATCAAGCAGCACATCTCTAAATTGCTTCAATGACTTCATTTAATCCTACCTGGTTGGGATCCCAAACACTCAAGCAGTACTCAAGAATTGGTCACAATAGTGTTGTACATACAATTTTCTTTATAGATGAGCTACATTTTCCTCAAATTCTCTCAATAAACCAAAGTTTACTGTTTGCCTTCCCTACTATTGACTATACATGCTTGTTCAGTTTAATATCTCTTAACAACATAACGCCTAGATATGTAATCGTTGTGACTGTGTCAAACAGCGTACCATCAATATTGTATTTGAACATTAGAGGTTTGTTTTTTGCACTCACCTACATTTACTTACATTTTTCTGAATTTAGAACTAACATCACACCAAACAGAAATTCTGAGTCATCATGTATTCTTCTATAGTCATTCAAATACAATACTTTCCCATACACTACAGCTTCATCAGCAGTCACAGATCCATCAGATCATTTATGTATATACAAAGCAAGAATGGTCCTATCACTAGGAATATTGAATCCACTTGTTACTTTTTGTCCATGGTTCCCAGGATATTGCATGAGAAGAGGGCAACTTGATTTTTGCATGAGTGATGGTTTCTGAATCCTTGCTAATTTTTGGACAGATGCTTTTCTGATGCAAGGCAATTTTTTGTATTCAAACTTAGGATATACTCAAGAATTCTGCTGCAAACCAATGTTCAGGATATTGGTATGTAAGTTTATGGATCCGTTCTTTCACGCATCTTATATGCTGGAGTCACCTATCATCCATTGCCGCTGCCCCCCCTCCCCCCCCCCTTCCCCCCCTTTTCCCTCCCAGTCACTTGAGATTTTGTGCTTGGCAAGTTTCACGATAAATGCAAGCTAAGTAAAGGGCTAATGCTGAAGAGTGCTCTCTGAAAAACTGTATCTGCCATTCTGCCCCCTTTGCGTAGAACTTTAAACTTTCATCTCCATTTCACATATTTTATCAATTCTTCTATTTTATCATATATTATCTTTATTTCCTCCTAATCACCATGTTATGTGGTGTATAAACCTGTACAATGGTGTTTGGTGTTCGATTAGTTTAAACCATCAGTACAATTTTGACAGTTTCCTACTTTCCAATTCGGGACAGTGTCAACACTGATTATATTATTAATTCATTAATGCTGATTTTATTACCCTATAATTATCTACCCAGATATCTCTGTCTCCTTTCCAGTTCACCTTCACTAATACCGAGCGAGGTGGCGCAGTGATTGGACACTGGACTCGTATTCGGGAGGACGACGGTTCAATCCCGCGTCCGGCCATTCTGATTTAGATTTTCCGTGATTTCCCTAAATCATTCCAGGCAAATGCCGGGATGGTTCCTCTAAAAGTGCACAGCCGACTTCCTTCCCCATCCTTCCCTATTCCAATGAGACCGATGACCTCGCTGTCTGGTCTCCTTCCCCAAAGAACCCAACCCAACCTTCACTAATCCCAACAAAGTTTATATTGGCCTGCTCATATCCCTCTTTTCATCATCTCATTCACTAGAACTTTCAGGCTTTGAATATTAAATGCTCCTATTTGTAGAATGTTAGCACAGTTGTAGTTATATTTTGTCCATTGATCTGTTTTGCAATGATTTTTGACATTTTATGTTGAAAATTTATACAGAAATAAACAAATTTCTTGGAAATGTGTCATTTGATGCATGAAATAAATCTTTAGTAATGTTTACTGATAATATTTTTACTCATTGATATATGATAGTCTACAATCTATTTTTTTCATACTGCTAATAATAATAAATAACATATTTGGAAGAACTGAAGACTAATTTTTTTTAGTTCATCTAAGTTCCTCTGCTCTGTTGGTTCTGTTTGTTTCAAAATTTGTACACACAGTTTTTATCCTGTTAGTCAATAAGTTATTTTCTGTAAAATACCTTTCTGTCAATTGCAAGTCTCACTGGCTCTTTTCCCCAACTCCTTCACTGAGTCACTACATACTAAGAAAGTTGTCATCGGCATACATGATCACTTTTTCATTTCCAGCAGTGGGCATATCATTTATATATAAGGTAAAGAGCAGAGGTCCTAGTACTGAAACATGAGCTACTCCATATTTTACCTGCAGATAATCAGAGTAGACATTTCTCTCTGTATTCCCCGATTTATGTTTTATTTCAACACACTGTTGTCTGTTTTCAACTAAGGTTTTTATATCAGCAGCTTTCACTCTTATGCCATAGCAGTCCAGTTTCTGTAGAAGAGTGTTATGGCAGACACAGTCAAAAGCTTTTGAAAGGTCTAAATAGCCGTTAGCATTAGATACTTTCTTTTACTGATCCAATGCCTCAATGATGTGTGTTATGAATTTTGTCACAGCAGTCTTGGTGGATGTTCCCTTTCTAAATCAATGTTGTGCCCCATTTAAGATGTTATGCTTCTCTATAAGTTTATAAATCTATCTTTAATCACTGCATCTACTATTTTAGACAGAACAGGTGTGATCATTATGGACCTATAGTTTCTGGGGTCTCCTTTATCCCCTCCTTTGAGTACTGGCACAACTTTACTCATCTTTAAACATTTTGGGAATATTCCTTGCTTCATTACTAAATTTATTCTTTTTTGTTCTCCTGATAACCCCTCACAGTCCATACCCATAGATCTGAGTGGGGGATAGGGTTTGCCTTGGAAACACCTGCAAATAAGTGGTCACCATGATCTTATTTTGGAATACTGCATGTCCTGTAGCTGCATTTATTGTTTTTAATGCTGTAGTTCCCATTGATTTTTGCATCCTGATGCTTTTGATAATTGCTGATTGTTATGTGTTCAGTAGTAGTTTCTCAACCCAATGTCTAGGGGGTGCAATGACTTTGTCCATGGTCCCTCTTTTGGCAAGGCCATTGGCAGGATGAGGATAGTTCTTTATACCAGTAGTCTATAGTCACCAGAGCAGAATCTAATAAGCAGCGGCTGGTATCGCCTTTGGGTTAGTAATCAAAGGTATTAATCTCTAGACCATGCTGTCCATCACAACTGAAATATTAAAATAAGTATGACCTAGTGCCATCAACTGTACGATAATACTGTATATGACGAAATAAATCTCGGGTGAACGGCCTGGTATGAGTGTGCATAGGACACAATATTTCGGCAGTCCACCACGTAGCTATCATCAGGTGCGCTGATGTACTGACCGGCGGTGGGCGAGTGCCATCTATATGAAGGACAATCC
This sequence comes from Schistocerca serialis cubense, assembly GCF_023864345.2. Classification (NCBI taxonomy): domain Eukaryota; kingdom Metazoa; phylum Arthropoda; class Insecta; order Orthoptera; family Acrididae; genus Schistocerca; species Schistocerca serialis. The sequence goes on along the minus strand of NC_064646.1, from coordinate 214,888,644 downwards.
CCCTCCCGCTCCTCCGTCAGGCAATTCCTATGAGTCGGTGCGGTCAGCGCCCCGCGCGTGGTCCAGATACAGCGTCTGTTCTCCCACCGTCTGGGCGCTGCATCCTAGTTCTTTTCATTCAGGTGGGTCTGCCGGCACTGCTCTTGTTATTTTTCCCTCATCCCCCGAAGTCGGTACACTCTCGGAAATATCCTTTTTCTTCTTAATCCGGGTGATCGCAGGTTCCCATGCCTTGCTAAGGATGTAACCGCTGTCATGATTTATTTGTGGCTCCCTTACTCTGATCTCTATGGCTTCTTTGATTACACAGTCCCAGTATTTGGAAGTCTGTGTCAGGACTTTGGTTTGGTCATAATCCATGCTGTGGAGTTCCGACAGGCAATGCTCAGTGGTTGCAGACTTACTGGGCTGTTGCAGTCTAGTGTGCTGTTGATGTTCTCGGCATCGGTACTCAATGGTACGAATGGTCTGCCCTATGTATACACTACCGCATTGGCAAGGTATCTGATAAACCCCTAATTTACATAGACCAAGGTTGTCCTTGACACTACCAAGAAGGCTCTTGGTTTTGCTTGGAGGACGGAAGATGGTATTCACTTGGGGTTTACGTAAAATGCATCCAATTTTTCTGGATAAGGCCCCACAAAACGGAATAATAGCCAAGGCTGCCTCCTCCTGAGGTTCATCCTCAGTTTCCGCCGGTGCTGCAGGTATGGGATGTAGAGCCTTCCAAATCCAACCTTCCTTGTAACCGTTCCTCCGAAACACGGTCTTCAGATGGTCCAATTCTTGTTGGAGATTGTCCCTGTTGGAGATGGTGTGAGCTCTGTGTACAAGAGTTTTGAGCACGCCATTCTTTAGTGCCGGGTGGTGGCAGCTATCCGCATGTAGGTACAAATCAGTGTGCGTCTTCTTCCTATACATGCTGTGGCCCAAAGTGCCATCAGCTCGTCTTCTAATCAAAACATCTAGGAAAGGGAGCATCCCATTTGTTTCAATCTCCATGGTCAACTTAATATTCTCGGTTTTGGAGTTGAGATGTGTGAGGAAGTCTGCCAGTTTATCTCTTCCATGTGGCCAGATAACGAAGGTATCATCCACATATCTAAAGAAACAGGTGGGCTTTAGATGTGCTGATTCAAGAGCTTCCTCCTCAAAATGTTCCCTGTACATATTTGCGACAACGGGTGAGAGTGAACTCCCCATGGCTACTCCTTCTGTCTGCTCATAGTATTCACCGTCAAATAAGAAGTAAGTTGATGTCAGAACATGTCTGAAAAGGTTGGTGGTCTCTTCGTCAAATTTCTGGATAATGAGTTCCAAGGATTCTTGTAACAGAACTTTAGTGAATAGAGATACCATGTTGAAGCTCACCAGTATGTCAGATTCCTTAAGTGCAAGGTTGTTGATGCATTCCAGGAAATCCACAGAGTTACGGATATAGTGTGTACATCTCCCAACGAAGGTCTAAGCAGTTGTTTGAGGTGGTTGGTGAGAAGATACGTTGGGGCACCAATATTGCTGATAATGGGACGTAACGGAATTGATTCCTTGTGCACCTTCGGCAGTCCGTAAAGTATAGGAGGAACAGCAGCCCTCGGGTGTAGCTTCTTAGCAATCTCATCAGGGAAGCTGGAATCCTTGAGAAGTGCCAGAGTCTTCCTCTCGACCCTTTTGGTAGAATTGGTGTCCATCTTGCTGTATACACTGTCACCATTTAGGTCCCGCATCTTCTCAGCATAATCCTGTCAGGATAGGATCACTGTTGTGTTGCCTTGTCTAAAGGTAATATTACTATGTCTGGGTCTTCTCTTAGCTCCCGTATGGCGGCCCTTTCCCTGTAGGAGATGTTCGGTTTCATCAGCTTTTTTTTGGGTTAGAGCTCTGCAGGTTTCGCATCGAACTTCTTCAGCAGCTTCAGGTGGAAGTCGAGCAGCTGTTTGTCCTATATATACATTGCGCTGGCCCACCGCTGGTCAGTTCATCAGCGCACCTGATGATGGCATCGTGATCAATTGCCAAAATATTGTGGCATATGCACACTCATACCAGGCTGTTCACCCGAGATTTATTTCGTCATAAAATATGCCTGGAGAAATTGAAGAATCACATCACATACCTCTACGGGAAGGAGATGTATCGCAGCATGAAAGGGTTTGACAAGCTGCGTCATCGGTGATGTCGTCTGCTGAGTTCTTTTGTTTTTTTATGAAGTGCCAAGAAGAACGTGTAGTACCGAATTTTGCTAAGGTCAAGCATCACATCAACTTAGCGGCGGCCAGAAGAATCAAGAAACACGCCAGCCTAGCTTTGGTACGAGAGAGAGTTAGCTACACACGGTGGCACTTGGACACTACCAACAAAGAACTCCTACAGTTACATCTACAACTGGCCCACCGGTTCAACCCCTGGACATGGGATTGGGTTGATGGTGTCACATGGGCGTCAGCGGTCTCAACCCAGAGGAAGTCAGTTGAACGACAGACATCAAAGTTTGAACGTATATCGGAGAAACAACCTTCTGATGGCAGCGGAAAGATCATCATCAATCTCACTAACAAGGAACTGGATGATGACGCTATTTCTGTTCTTAACAAAAAATTCAATTTCGCTCCGACTCCTAAAGATGTACCCATTGCTGACATCATTAGCACAGTGGAACAAATAGCTGCTCGACTTCTACCTGAAGCTGCTGAAGAAGTTCGTCGCGAAACCTGCAGAGCTCTAACCCAAAAAAAGCTGATGAAACCGAACATCTCCTACAGGGAAAGGGCCGCCATACGGGAGCTAAGAGAAGACCCAGACATAGTAATATTATCTGTAGACAAGGGCAACACAACAGTGATCCTAACCTGACAGGATTATGCTGAGAAGATGAGGGACCTAAATGGTGACAGTGCATACAGCAAGATGGACACCAATTCTACCAAAAGGGTCGAGAGGAAGACTCTGGCACTTCTCAAGGATTCCAGCTTCCCTGACGAGATTGCTAAGAAGCTACACCCAAGGGCTGCTGTTCCTCCTATACTTTACAGACTCCCAAAGGTGCACAAGGAATCAATTCCGTTACGTCCCATTATCAGCAATATTGGTGCCCCAACGTATCTTCTCACCAACCACCTCAAACAACTGCTTAGACCTTCGTTGGGAGATGTACACACTATATCCGTAACTCTGTGGATTTCCTGGAATGCATCAACAACCTTGCACTTAAGGAATCTGACATACTGGTGAGCTTCAACATGGTATCTCTATTCACTAAAGTTCTGTTACAAGAATCCTTGGAACTCATTATCCAGAAATTTGACGAAGAGACCACCAACCTTTTCAGACATGTTCTGACATCAACTTACTTCTTATTTGACGGTGAATACTATGAGCAGACAGAAGGAGTAGCCATGGGGAGTTCACTCTCACCCGTTGTCGCAAATATGTACAGGGAACATTTTGAGGAGGAAGCTCTTGAATCAGCACATCTAAAGCCCACCTGTTTCTTTAGATATGTGGATGATACCTTCGTTATCTGGCCACATGGAAGAGATAAACTGGCAGACTTCCTCACACATCTCAACTCCAAAACCGAGAATATTAAGTTGACCATGGAGATTGAAACAAATGGGATGCTCCCTTTCCTAGATGTTTTGATTAGAAGACGAGCTGATGGCACTTTGGGCCACAGCATGTATAGGAAGAAGACGCACACTGATTTGTACCTACATGCGGATAGCTGCCACCACCCGGCACTAAAGAATGGCGTGCTCAAAACTCTTGTACACAGAGCTCACACCATCTCCAACAGGGACAATCTCCAACAAGAATTGGACCATCTGAAGACCGTGTTTCGGAGGAACGGTTACAAGGAAGGGTGGATTTGGAAGGCTCTACATCCCATACCTGCAGCACCGGCGGAAACTGAGGATGAACCTCAGGAGGAGGCAGCCTTGGCTATTATTCCGTTTTGTGGGGCCTTATCCAGAAAAATTGGATGAATTTTACGTAAACCCCAAGTGAATACCATCTTCCGTCCTCCAAGCAAAACCAAGAGCCTTCTTGGTAGTGTCAAGGACAACCTTGGTCTATGTAAATTAGGGGTTTATCAGATACCTTGCCAATGCGGTAGTGTATACATAGGGCAGACCATTCGTACCATTGAGTACCGATGCCGAGAAAATCAACGGCACACTAGACTGCAACAGCCCAGTAAGTCTGCAACCACTGAGCATTGCCTGTCGGAACTCCACAGCATGGATTATGACCAAACCAAAGTCCTGACACAGACTTCCAAATACTGGGACTGTGTAATCAAAGAAGCCATAGAGATCAGAGTAAAGGAGCCACAAATAAATCATGACAGCGGTTACATCCTTAGCAAGGCATGGGAACCTGCGATCACCCGGATTAAGAAGAAAAAGGATATTTCCGAGAGTGTACCAACTTCGGGGGATGAGGGAAAAATAACAAGAGCAGTGCCGGCAGACCCACCTGAACGAAAAGAACTAGGATGCAGTGCCCAGACGGTGGGAGAACAGACGCTGTATCTGGACCACGCGCGGGGCGCTGACCGCACCGACTCATAGGAATTGCCTGACGGAGGAGCGGGAGGGGGATTGTCCTTCATATACATGGCACTCGCCCACCGCTGGTCAGTACATCAGCGCACCTGATGATAGCTACGTGGTGGACTGCCGAAATATTGTGTCCTATGCACACTCATACCAGGCCGTTCACCCGAGATTTATTTCGTTATAAAATACGTGTGGAGAAATTGAAGAATCCCAACTTTGTATATGTTTTCCAGGGATAAAAATTTCAATGCTGTGGGTCCAGCACTGAGTCGTAGAGCCAAACAAATCTCATCTCAATTGGAAGAGTGCCAAAGTGACCGTTCTGTGCAAGAAATGAAGCGCTTTGTAGCCAGACTTCCACATATGTTGGCTTCCAAGACTTCACTTGCCAATCGTGAGTACTCTTTAAAAGCAAATCATGAAAGAGTACTGCAAACATGATGTAAAATAGAAAAAAGCTACTATAATTTTATCATCAGTTTCTTAAACATTGTTTACTGACAGTATTGGATTATAAGTAAGTGTCATAATTATTTCAGCTATGTTATGTCTAAAAAAAAATATGGTTATTCCAGATACAACTATAGCAGAGCTCATAAAAGAAGTAACAGATTCAGATAGTTTCCTGGAATGCTTGCAAACAGAACAGGAATTCATGAATGGCATTGATACAGATAAAGTTCATCCCTATATAGAGGATTGTATTGCTCAACAGGAGCCTCTTATTAAGGTAAATTCAGCAGACAAACCATAAGACGAGCAAAGATCTCTCTCTCTCTCTCTCTCTCTCTCTCTCTCTCTCTCTGTGCATGTGTGTGTGTGTGTGTGTGTGTGTGTGTGTGTGTGTGTGTGTGTTCATAAGATCTCAATGTAGTCACCTTGAACAAGGAAATCAACTGCATCCGACGTCGTTTCACCCTCGGTTCAAACACCCCATGATCAAGTGGCCCAACCTTCCCATCTAAGCCTGCGTGCACATTTTAAGCAAGTTATCCTACCAAACTGTCACATGACTTTATACAACATGAGGCATACAACTTGAGCTGAAACATTTCAGGCATAACCATCAGACTGCTGTACGTTTAGTAGCTGACAGAATGGACTTCTATCTTTATGACAATTAGGCAATGGTGTAGAGGGCAGGAAATGAGGAAGAAATAAGTAAATGTGATGTACAAAAGAACAGAACAACTAAGTAATAATCAAGATAAGTGTGGGATTAGGTTTAAGTGTTGCGATAAACGCTTTATGGTATCAACCTTCCACATTCTGCAGATAATGTATGATAGCACTGCACTGTATACAGAGTCTTCAATGTGCTGCTGTGTAATTAAAATCACTTTCAACATAGTCCTGTTAATGACCACCCTGTAAAGGGTAATGTAATCAAACACAATTACTAGTTAGGTTCATTTTTGTGAAAACCTCCACCCATGCAAAGATGGTTATGACAGTGACTGTTTCCATCACTTTGTTCCCATAATGACCTTTGTTTATAAATTACAGTTATGAATTTTTCATTGCCCATTGCATGCAACAAGCAGGTCCTATGATTCTGATATAAATCTCTGTGGGATGTGATCTGGTGGCCAGTCACGTGTGAGCTCTTCCATCATTGTTAAGTTTATTATTTGGATTGTTGACATGAAGCTGCGTGAATTCAGGCAACTGGAAGCCCTGTGAGTTACTCCCAGTGCGTGTGCACTATAATTGCTGTGGGCTACAGGATACTCAGTTCACCTATGAGATTAACCTGTATTTAACCCAAATGGGATGGCGGTGAGGACGACGATTCATTTGAGCGTTGTAAGTGTAACAGTAGTCTCTTTCCAAAGCCAGCTATTTTATAGTAAAGAGTATTTTGTGTTCCACCCTGGAATGTGGCTTGCAAAAGAAATTTTAGTGTAGCATGGAACCATATTTCAGACAAACGAAGTAGGCTGGATCTGAAACGAGTTGATGATAGATGGCAAATTCAGTGTAATTACAGTGCTAACAGAGAATAATTAGGGGAGAGTTGTATTTCCATTAGATTTGTAATTTGTTAGTAGTAACATCCATGTAAGACGCTTGACTCAATCAATCAGATGGTGTTGGAAAAACAGCAATACAATGTTTCATTCTGAGACCAGTTATTATTACAAAGTTGGCAGTTACTTAGTTTTCCTGTGAAACTTTTAACTATTTTCAAATTTTCGTTGTTGCTTAAAGCGAGCTTTTTTTGCATGTGGGTGATAATGATATTGTGTTCAAATGCTACAATGCAGCAATATAAATCTATAGCATTATTAAATTGATCTGAGTTTAGTTCCATCAATCGGTGGAAGCACATCAGAATCAATACTAGCCTACAGGTCCACACGAAGCTTTTACAACAGTCTCCCCCTGTGGGTCCAGGGGTTAGAATAGGCCCGAGGTATTCCTGCCTGCCATAAGAGGCAACTAAAAGGAGTCTCTCACTTTTCGGCCCTATAAGTTCAGGTCCCATTTTCTGGTTTGACCTGCCAAATTCTACCTAAGTGCAGGCTATATGGGGAAGGATGCCTTACTTGGTGCACCAGTTATCCATAGTGCTCTTAGATCAGATCTCCTGAACCTCTTCTCGTCATGGGTTTGCATCTCTACCTGCAATTCAACTGTTTGGGCATGGACACTTTCTCGGGTACGTCATCTTCTTCTGTTGTCTTCTGTCCCCCATCACAGTATTGGATTTCTCTGCGCCCAATATCTAGCATTGTAGCCAGTCCGTTGTGGTGGGGACATCGTGTACCCATTTGGTGGTAGCCCCCTTGACAACACAGGAATCGGACTGCTGTTGCCTGAGCTGTAAACTCCCCACGTATGCCAAAGAGTAGATGCCTGTCTTCCTGGGGCATCAAGACTCCCGGCACGGCCATCACGCCAGGTGGCCTTTGCTGTAACTGTGTGGCGCCTGTGGTGAGAGCCCCTGATCGGAGTGGGTGGCATCAGGGCGGATGACCTGCAATGAAGTGGACTAATTCATCTTTTGCTGGGGATCAAATGGCCCTGCAGTCTCTAAGAAAGGAAAGGTTGATTTTCATGCTACCAAGTATGACCTTAAATCATTTTCCTCCCTACCAACACCTTGGAAGGAACGTAGGGCTTCAGGGAGACAAGATCCATATTCGCCACGTTACTTAGTGTGCAGCAGAACCCATGGGTACTCCTTTCTGGAAACGAAGCCTCTGTTTTTTGTTGAGCACTCAGAGGATAAGTTTGGGGAAGTGACAGCGCTGTCCAAAATGCACAATATGTCAGTTTTCATTCAGATGGCATCACCAACCCAGTCCCTAGCGTTACTCACCTTTGACAAGCTGGGTAATATTTCTGTTTTGATCACTCCCCACAAAAGCCTCAGTATTTACCAAGGAACTATTTTTCATCATGACCTCCTGCGACAATCGGATGACAAGCTTCATGCCAATTTAGAATGGTGGGGTGTTTATTTCGTATGGCGCATTTACAGGGAATCCAAAGACAATGGGGTTGCCACCGGTGCATTCATCTTGGCCTTTGAGGGTGATTCATTGCCTGAAAGGGTCCATAGTGCTGATGACTTAATGATGTGACATCAAACCATATGTCCCTCCCCCTATACGGTGCTTAAAATGTTGGAAATTCAGGCACATGTCTTCTCTGTGTCCTTCTAACTCCACATGTAGAGATTGCAGACGTTCGCTACATCCGAATACTCCATGTATGCCTCCTCCCATCTGTGTGAACTGTGGACAGCATCACTCCCCATGCTCGCTGGACTGACCAGTGCTCCAAAAGGAACAAAAAATTATAAAGTACAAGACCCTGTACAGGTTGTCTTACCGCAAGGCTAAACTCAAGTATGAAAGACTTAACCCTGTTCCCATGCGATCTTCTTATCCTGCCGCCATGACGGCGTCGCCATTGATGATGCCGTTACGCGCACCATCTCAGGTTACTCCAGTGGGCCGTCAGGGCCGCCCATCTTCCTACCCCCTCCAGTTGGCTGGTGGCATGTCTTCTTCTGTTGCTCTCAAAACTTCTACTTTGGGAGCATCAGCCCCCAGTGTGCTGGTGACATTGGTCCCCTCCCCCCAGCTGAAGAAGAAACGGCCCTCTCCGCCTCATCTTATGCAGAAGTAAGCCCTTGGGACTCTACCTCCCCCCCCCCCCCCCCCCCTCTGCCCCATGGTCCAGTGGACACCAACCAGTGGTTGAAAGAGCCACTGGCTACTGGTCAAAGGGGGCTTCAAGGTCTTCCCCTGTCCCTGAAGCGACTTCTGAGGAGCCCTCCCAGCAAGCCCCTAAGGAGCAGCGAGAGGGCAAAATTTAAAAAGAAGTAGTTGTCGAAGAAACAGCAGCCTCCAGTGGCCCTTACGCCGGCACTCCCCCACAGCTCTGCGTATGAGAATGAGGTGTAGGTTCCGGCATACCCTGAGGACCTAGACCTCGCCGATGCCTCGGATGCCATGGTACTGAATGCCAACACTCACCCAGTGATGACAGGTGATGCTGGGGCCTAATTTGCCTCCTTGGTCACTCCCTGCCACCCCGGATGACAGAAAGTGTCATTCGCCACTGGAACTGCGGTGGGTTTTCCTCCCTCCTGGCTGAGTTACATCAACTTTTAAGCAGTATCCCAGCTTTTTGCATTGTCCTTCAAGAGACCTCGTTTCCTGCAACGTGGACCCCCACCCTTCGTGGCCATCAGGGGTACTACAAAAACCATCCTGCGTATGACAGACTGTCAGGTGGAGTATGTATTTTCATCCTTACCTCTGTCTGTAGTAAACCTGTGCCCCTTCGAACACCTTTAGAAGCTGTGGCTGCCAGGGTGAGGACAACACAGGAAATTACCATCTGTAATGTCTACCTTCTTCCAGGTGGTGAAGCTCCACCCTATGTTTTGGCTGCAGTCATTTCACAACTTCTCCATCTTTTCTCCTTCTGGGTGATTTTAATGCCCATAACCCTTTGTGGGGTGGAGCTAAGGTTAATGGCTGTGGAAGAGATGTTGAGGACCTACTCATTCGCCTCAACCTTTGCCGCCTCAATACAGGTGCCCCCACATATTTCAGTGTGGCACATGGCACATATTCAGCCATTGGGTCTCTCAGTTTGCTGTCCAGGCCTTCTCCCAGCTATACATTGGAGAGCACATGACTGCCTGTGTGGTAATGACCACTTCCCCATCTTCCTGTCACTCCCCCGGCATCATGCCCATGGACGCGTACCCAGATGGGCTTTAACCAAGGCAGATTGGGAAGCCTTCACTGCTGCTGTCGTCTGAAACTGCTGCAGTCATTGAGGAGGCTCTACTGTGACATACATGGCACCATTCTCTGCAGTACCTAATAGCTTTTAAATGGCTCCGTGCCCGCATTTGACAGCTTATAAAGAGACGGAAACAAGAGTGTGGGGAGAGATGCATCTTGAACATTGGGTGGAATATGTCACCTTCCCAAGTCTGATCGGAGATCAAACGTGCTTTTGGGTACCAGACCCCAACAGGTGACCCTGACAGTAACATCACTGGCATCTTATCTACCGTCACAAACGTGATTGCCGATCACTTTGCTGAGCACTATGCTTCAGCCTTGGTGTCGGAGAATTACTCCCCAGCCTTTCGCACCCTCAGATGGCAGATAGAAAGGAAAGCCCTCTCATTCACAGTGAACCCTATAATGCCCCATTTACAGAGTGAGATCTCCTCAGCAGCCCTGCACATTGCTCGGATACAGCTCCTGGGCCAGACTGGATCCACAGTCAGATGATTAAACATCTCTCGTCTGACTACAAGCGACAGCTCCTCGTCATCTTCACCGGATCTGGTGCCATGGCATCTTTCCATCACAATGGCGGGAGAGCACCATCATTCCAGTGCTCTAACCCATTAAAAGCCCATTTGACGTGCATACCACATATTGGCCCATCAGCCTCACCAATGTTCTTTGGAAGCTGCTGGAATGTGTGGTGTGTCAGTGGTTGTGTTGGGTCCTGGAGTCACGTGGCCTACTGGCTCCGTGCCAGGGCAGTTTCCACCAGGGTTGCTCTACCACTGATAATCTTGTGTCCCTCGAGTCTGCCATCTGATTAGATGGCATTGAGGAGGCTCTACAGTGACATACATGGCACCATTCTCTGCAGTACCTAATAGCTTTTAAATGGCTCCTTGTTGCTGACTTTTTTGATTTATGAAAAGCGTAAGACACCACTTGGCGACATCATATCTTTGCCACATTATACGAGTGAGATCTCTGAGACCCAATCCTGATTTTTATCCAAAATTTCATGTTGCTTCATACTTTCTGTGTCCAAGTTGGTACCTTCCGTAGTTGCCCCTATATCCAGGAAAATGGGATCCCACGGGGCTCTGTATTGAGTGTATCTCTATTTTTAGTGGACTTTAACGGTCTAGCAGCAGCTGTCGGGCCGTCCGTCTCACCTTTTCTGTATGCAGATGACTTCTGCATTTCGTACTGCTCCACCAGTGCTGGTGTTGCTGAGTGGTGCCTACAAGGAGGCATCCACAAGGCGAAGTCATGGGCTCTAGCCCATGGCTTCCAGCTTTTGGCCACAAAATCATGTGTTATTCACTTCTGTCGGCATCGTACCATTTATCCAGAACCAGAACTTTACCTTAATGATGATCCACTTACTGTAGTGGCGACATGTCGATTCTTAGGACTGGTTTTTGACACCAGATTGACTTGGCTTCCTCACCTTTGTCAGCTTAAGTGGAAGTGCTGGCAGCAACTCAATGCCCTCCGCTGCCTGAGCAACACCAGCTGGAGTGCAGATCGCTCTACGCTGCTGCAGCTCTACAGAGCTCTTCTTCAATCCCGCCTTGACTATGGGAGTGTGATTTATGGTTCGACGGCACTCAGCATTGCATTTACTCGACTTTGTGCACTACTGTGGGCTTAGATTAGTGACAGGAGCTTTCAGGATGAGTCCAGTGACCAGTGTGCTGGTGGAGGCTGGTGTCCCTCCACTGCAGATCAGACGTGCGCAACTGCTCGCCAGTTATGCAGCACACATTCATAGTTCCCCTGAGCATCTGAATTACCATATTCTTTTCCCACCCGTGGCAGTCCATCACCCGCATCGGTGGCCCAGATCGGGGCTAACAATTGGAGTTCATGTGCGGTCCATTTTCTCAGAACTGGAGGCCTTCCCTTCCCTTCCCTTCCCTTTTCCACCTCTACTTGCGGTCCGTTCACGTATGCCTCCATGGTGTACGCCTCAGCCGCAGCTTCGTCTGGACCTTTTGCATGGCTCTAAGGACTAAGTTAACCCCGTAGCTCTCTGCTGTCACTTCCTCTCAATTCTTCACATGTACCGAGGCAACGAAGTTGTTTACACTGACAGCTTGATGGCTGTTGGTCATGTCAGCTTCGCGTATGTCCATGGAGGACATATTGAACAGCATTCCTTGCCTGATGGCTGCAGTGTTTTCACTGCGGAGCTGGTGGCTATTATCTCGTGCTCTTGAGCACATCCATTCATGCCCTGGGGAGTCGTTTCTTCTGTGTACTGACTCCTGAAGCAGCCTACAAGCTATCGACCAGTGCTACCCTCGTCACCCTGTGGTAGTGACCATCCAGGAGTCCATCTATACCCTGGAATGGTCCAGTCGTTCAGTAGTGTTTGTCTGGACCCCAGGACACGTTGGAATTCCAGTCAGCAAACTTGCCAACAGGATGGCCAAAAAGGCTACACGGAGCCTGCTTACGGAGATCAGCATTCCCATAACTGACCTGCATTATTTTTAAGCCCCAAGGTTTTTCGGCTTTGGGAGGTGGAATGGCATAGTCTCAGTATGCACAACAATCTGCGTGTCATTAAGGAGACTACAAATGTGTGAAAGTCCTCCATGCGACCCTCTAAATGGACTCTGGTTGTCTGCCAGCTCCACATTGGCCAACACACGGATACCTCCTGCACCGTGAAGACCCCCCCTCAGTGTCAGTGCAGTGCCCGGCTGACAGTGGCCCATATATTGTTGAGCTGTCCTTTGGCTGCCCTGCAATGCAGTCTTCAGCTACTGGTCTCGTTATCATTAATTTTAGCCAACAACACCTCATCAGCTAATTTAGTTTTATGTTCTGTACATGAGGGTGGGTTTTATCATTCTATCTCATTTTTAGCGCATGTGCTTTGTCTCTCTTTGTTCTCCACCCTAGTGCTTTTAGGCTGGATGTTTTAATGTGTCGCATAGTGGCTGGTTTATCCTTTTTATTCTTGTGGGTGACCAGCCATGGTCATCTGCTCTCTTGTTTTTATCCCTTCTACCTGTTTCTTGCGTCTCTCTCTGGTTTTCTTGTCCAGTTTTGTCCATTTTATTGTTTGGTGGCCTTATGTCATTCTTGTCGTTTTTCCTTTCTTCCAGCATTGTTTTTTGTGTGTCGTTTGTTTTACTCCCACCCTTGTGGAGTTATTTTAATTAGAGCGAGGGACCGATGACCTAGCAGTTTGGCCCCTTTCCCCCTCTTTTAACCCAACCAACCAAACTACAACAGTCACAACAGCAGAGTGAAATGCACACCCAGACTGGGCAGTGTCTGTACTCCCTTCCCCATGTTGCCACATTCGACTGCAGCCTGCCAGCTCCAAGCATTCCTGCTCAGGTGTGCCATACCTGAGCACAGTGTGCTAGAGTGGTGTGTGCAAGCAAAATCCCCAGTGTTACAGACCCCTTTTTTTCTTTGTGTATTTGTTCAAGTACTCAAAAGATGTAGTTCTGACCACAGTAGTTTTTACATGCATACATGTAATCTTATATAAAAAGCAGTTCTGGATGTGAGCTACAGAACTTTGTCAGTTTTCCAATAAATATGTTTGGAGAAATCATTGCCTGTCAACTTCATGTGATGAAAATGTGAAAAAGAGCTTAGGAACTAAGGCAATATTTATGTTTCTGGATCACATTTCATGAAAGGTAATGTAATCATCATTATTTCAAAAATAGTTTGAACAAATTCCCCTTCCGCTGTTGTATAGTCTGCAAAGGGAATGGTATGCTTGGAAGGTCAAAGATGCATTTAGGGACTACTTGAGATAACCTCTGTTCCTTTATCCTTTGTATGTCTTCCTCTGGAGGTCAGGGAAGGGGTGGGGCAGACTGTAATAAATTTAAATTAAAGGAGTAAAACATTGCAATACAACCTCCACTGCCAAGTTATTGACTATAAGACATCTGAAATGGTGGGTAAGCTGCAAGGTGACAAATTTATGGTGTAAAGCAGTAGCGTTGATTGGTTCTGGATGACATGGCAGTCCTCATCAGCCAGACCAACATATAGTCGACAGGTTTTGTGGAAGATACACTCCTGAATATGTAACAATAATGGAAATTCGGGGATGGACCAATACGTGAAATAAGAGAAAAGCAACCACTCACCTGCAGTGGATTGATGTGTGGAGCACAGAAACACACAACTGAAAACAGCACTAGTTTTTGAACACTGGCTCTTTTTCTAGCAGAAGTGCACACACTTAGACACACGAATACACATCACCGAAACGCACACTCCCATGGCCATGACAAGATTGGTGATTGATACCTGATTATTGAAAGCCATTGCCTGGGCTGATGGAGCTGAGAAGGGGTTGGTAAGGGCGCAAGGAGTTGATAGCCGGAAAAGGGTGGGAGGGGGACAAAAAGAGAGAAAGTTGAAGATGATGGAGGAAAGGGAGAGTAGAGTGGGGGGGGGGGGGGGGGGGACTGGGGGAGGTTGAAGAGTGATGGGAGAAGACAGTGCAATATCTGGATGGAGAAGAATGATCTGGAAGAAGAGAGGAGGGAAAACGTAAGATGAGGCAGTGGAAAAAGGGCAGCAGAGTTTCGAGCCAAGGGGATTGTGTGAGTGCAAGAGATAAACGTTTGAGACACAATTATGATCTGTGTAGTTCAGAGAAAATTGTGCTGGAAGTGAGTGTGCAGATGGCCTGTGCACTGAAGCACTTGTCATTTGTGTTGTGGTTTGCATTATGTTCCGCATTGCAGTTTGTCACAGTTTCACAGTGGCTGTTCATAAGAGTTACAGTTGGTTACTTGTCATGCCTATGTACAATGCTATGCAGTATTTGCAGTACAGCTGATGTATAACATGACCACTTTCACACATGGCCATATCTTCTATTGGATAGGATATACCTACGACTGGACTGCAGTAGAAGATGGTGAATGGTTGTACAGGCAGTTTCTGCATCTGGGCTGTTGCCAAAGGAATGACGCCTGGGTTGCAGGGTTGGGTGCAGGATTGGAATAGAAATGGCATAAGACATTCTGTAGGTAATGTAAATGGCAGAACATTAATTTGGCAGATGTGGGTAGGATATCCTTCATTTCAAGACATGACAGTAGGTAGTCAGAAGCCCTGAAGGAGCATGAGATTGAGCTTTTTAAGGCCAGTGTTATACTGGGTGATTAGATGGGTGCTGTTCGGCAACTAGTTAAAATGTATAGTGTTGTCAGAGGAATTGATGGCAGGGGTGATCTGTTTATGGATGACCTGGGTAGGATCTTGTCTGACAGTGAAGGTTCTGCTTTCCATGACAGATGCAGCATCCACAGGTGGTGACATTGTAAGGATGAGACTTTTTGACATGGAATGGAAGACAGCCATCAAAGCAGAGGTACTGTTGGCGGTTGGTCATGGGTTATGGTTCATTCTCTTGTGGTCAGCCCAGTTGCAAGACCTGTCCCATACATCTACCCACAACTTCCGAACACAGTGGTCATGGGTTATGGTTCATTCCCTTGTGGTCAGCCCAGTTGCAAGACCTGTCCCATACATCTACCCACAACCTCCGAACACAGTTCAGTTCCAGGCATCTCCTATCCAGTAAAATATAGGGCAGTGTATGAAAGCAGTCATGATATACACTATGTGATCAAAAGTATCCGGACACCCCCAAAAACATACATTTTTCATATTAGGTGCATTGTGCTGCCACCAACTGCCAGGTACTCCATATCAACGACCCCAGTAGTCATTAGACATCGTGAAGAGAGCAGAATGGGACACTCTGCAGAATTCATAGTCTTCGAACATGGTCAGCTGATTGGGTGTCATTTGTATCATACAGCTGTATGTGAGATTTCCACACTCCTAAACATCCCTAGGTCCACTGTTTCCAATGTGCTAGTGAAGTGGAAATGTGAAGGGACTCGTACAGCACAAAAGCATACAGGCCGACCTCATCTGTTGACTGATGGAGACTGCCGACAGTTGAAGAGGGCCGTAATGTGTAATAGGCAGACATCTATCCAGACCATCACACAGGAATTCCAAACTACATTAGGTTTCACTGCAAGTACTATGGCAGTTAGGTGGGAGGTGAGAAAACTTGTGTTTCATGCTCGAGTGGCTGCTCATAAGCCACACATCATGCCGATGAATGTCAAATGACGCCTTTCTTGGTGTAAGGAGCATAAACATTGGACGACTGAACAGTGGAAAAACGTTGTGTAGAGTGATGAATCATGGTACACAATGTGGCAATCTGATGGCAGGGTTTGGGTGTGGCAAATGCCCGGTGAACATCATCTGCCAGCATGTGTAGAGTGCCAACAGGAAAGTTAGGAGGCGGTGGTGTTATGGTGTGGTCTTGTTTTTCATGGAGGGAGCTTGTACCTCTTGTTGGTTTGCATCGCACTATTATGGTACAGGCCTACATTGATGTTTTGAGCAACTTCTTGCTTCCTACTGTTGAAGAGCAATTTGGGGATTGTGACTGCATCTTTCAACACAATCGAACACCTGTTCATAATGCGCGGCCAGTGGTGGACTGGTTACATGACAGTAACATCCCTGTAATGGACTGGCATGCACAGAGTCCTGACCTGAATCTTATAGAAGACCTTCAGGATGTTTTGGAATGCCAACTTTGTGCCAGGCCTCACTGACTGACATCGATACCTCTCCTCAGTGGAGCACTCCGTGAAGAATGGACTGACATTCCCCAAAAAATGTTCCAGCACCTGATTGGACAAATGCCTGGGACAGTGAAAGCTGTCATCAAGACTAAGGGTGGGCTAACACCATATTGAATTCCAGCATTACCGATGGAGGGTACCATGAAATTGAAAGTAATTTTCAGTCAGGTGTCTAGATATTTTTGATCACATAGTGTTTATCAACTATGTGCAATTACTGTACAGCATTCTATTTGGGCCTGACAAGTGACCAATTGTGTATTCACATGAATGGCCACTGCCAAACTGTGGCAAACCACAGACTTCACATCCAGTTGCCAAATCTGCTGTACACTACTACACAAATGACTTCAACAGCTGCTTCGCTATGTGGGCCATTTGTGTATTCCCTTCCAGCACAAGTTTCTCTGAACTATGTGAATGGAAATTCTCTCTCCAACATACCAAGCACTCTAAGAATCCACCTGACATTTACCTCTGCTGTCCTGTTCCCACCACCTCACTATATCTATTCCCTTCACTCTTCTGTCTATATCTCTTCATCTCCATCCTGATCATGCACTGTCTTCTACCGTCCTCTCCCCCCACGAGCAGGCACATTCTCTCTCTCTCTCTCTCTCTCTCTCTCTCTCTCTCTCTCTCTCTCTCTGGCAATAATACATCCCCTCCTCTGACTCCTGTTTTGATTCGGAATAGTTCAAAAAGTCCTCCCAAAAAATTAACTTTTGATGTGTTGTTCAGAGTTTGTTTGAAAAGTTCCTTTTTTTCGGTGTGGAATTCCTCTAATAAACAGAACTGCACATGCCTGTCTACAGAATAATATGTCTTTATGAAATCAACAAAAATTATTAATTTGTTTACTTTTGTGAATGTGGATACTGATATTAAATTATAGAATTTGTTTCTGCAAATAATATCCAATTTTAACCCCACCTGATACTCTTTAATTGAGCTGTTTGGAATTACAACTATATATTCCATTTAGTTATTATTCCATCCTAGACTTTCCATTATTTAATTTTGACTAAATGGTCTGTTTATTTTTCCAAGTCATTTAGTAGGGCTTGAGAACAGAGTTACAGCTGACTGAACATGAGTAAAGTCCTCTGTAATTATTTATATATGAATTGTCCTCTTTCTTATGAAGTGGTGAATTAATGCCCACGTCCATTTTTTGGGATATTCTCACTGCACAAAATACCCTGTAATATTTCTCGATGAGCAACCACCACCACTACCACCAGTCCTCATTTTGCTTCTACTAATGAAAAGATCTGTGTCTCCCCTCTACTGCTATCTGATAATTTATGTATGAACAAATTCGCTACCATATTTGAAGATCCCCATTTTGAGGCTTTTCTTCTATGGTGTAGATATTTGATGTGAGCCTCTGGTTTGTTATACAGTGTGTCTCTGCTAAGATCTGTCAGGTGCATTTTCTCTGGTGTTTGAACAGCTATTTACAGTTTCATTTTTTCATTGTGCCCAAACAGATAGTGCTCATCATGTCTTTTGTGCGACTCCCAGTTTCAATAGAAAGTGCCAGTTAGTTTCCCATTACAAACAAAATGATTTTTGAAGTGGAATTTTATGTGCCTATTTGACAGAGCAGTCTCAGAGTATTCTAGTCCAATATTCATTTTATAGATATGTATTAACTGAAACAGTAAAACACTAAGAACAGCAAGTACTCCAGCAGTGACAGCACTGCTCTGGCCTGCACTGAGTGGTTGCCAAGCATCCAGCGCTACTGAGTTGCTGCTGGATTGCTGTTCATTGTTCATGTTTTAATGTCCCTGTTAATACATACTGATAAAATGAAAATCAGACTAAGCTAATCAGAATGTGAAACTTCGTTTGAAAAATAATCTTGTCTGTAATGGGAAACCGACACTGTCGCATGAAAGATGTGACGAGCAGTAATCGCTGGGCTTGATTCCAGCATGCATTGCAAAAACAAAATTGCAAGCGTTTGTGGAAACACTGGAGAAAAATGTGCCTGATGACTCTTAGGAAACATACACAGTATAGGTAGGTGAGACTCACTTTATGCAAAAAGGGTGTGTTTAATGTTATATCATTGTGTCTTACTAACTAGACGTCTATGCTCCACACAAAGGCCTTGTCAAGATTGTAGAAATACCTATTGGATTGCTTCTGTTTCTTAGCTCAGGCAGGACTTCATTTCAGAGATCACAAATTGCTTTCTCTACAGAGAGTAATTTACAAAAGCTAAACTAAGAAGCACGTAAAAAGTTATACTATGAAAAATAAATCAGTGTTGTGTTGTAAGCTGTTTAATCAAAAGTTTTTGAAAATGTTGTCTGAACTAAATACAGATTTTTATTTAGTGGTAATTTGTTTGTGACTATTTTTATGGATTGTTCTCAGTCTGCATATTAAAGACGGTAAGAAAATATGCCTCAAGTCATTACTTCATTAGCAGTGTTGTACCACTGCTTTTCTTAGCCTAGCAAAAGTGTCCCATGACTAACTTAGCAGAAAATCGTCATGGCAGGGTGACACAAAAAACTGTAGCTGTGGAGGCCCGTATGCACTCTTGCACAAGAAGTCATGATGAGACTATGCTGACATTGTAGAAGTCATCAACCATGTCTTCTGAATAGCGAATTTGCGACACCATCACAGCACAGCCGTGGCTGTGATACAACTGGTGTAGCGGAAGGATTGGAACAGTAGGCAGACATGTCATGATTGTCCAACAACCATGCCTTGCGCTTCGGTTGTGGTGTGATTTAGGGAAGAAAAATGCTGCCATTCAGAAACAGTATTGGACCGTGCTTTGTACTCTGCACTCTTTTGTCCATCCTGCACTGAGACACACATCTGTCCAACTAACATGGCTGAATTTGCAGAACCTGTCATAACGGAGTGCTGACCAGCTGCCTTGGAGCTGGTGTGACGCTACACCTCTGGAGTGCTGACCATGTAACCTCACTGCCTACTAGGTGAGGAGATGCTATACTCTGGCTGAGGCAGTGCTGCATGCTGGCCCTGACAAGAGGCCACTTGCTGGTCTAAGCACACTGCACCAACCAAGAGTAGCACGTGTCTTGGGTGTGCTGAATGTCACTTGACAACACTGACTGTTCTATCTTTCTTGTGAAATAATTGTATTTATGTAATTACTGATTTTATGACTGGATATTGCACATCCTCCTGGTCCTTACCCACTGCCTTGCTTCAAGCAGACATTGTACGGGGAAGTAAATGTCATGATCTCTAGAAGGATGGCCCCACCACCCACCATAGATGCCCACATTCGATATAAGAAGTTGCCACTGCAACATTGACAACCACTGTCAGTGGATGGAGAAATGGTAGATGCTTCTGTCTACATTTGGTGCCAGAAGTGGCCATATGGACTGAGGACAATGTCAACACACAGTGTACATTGTCGTCACCACAGTAGAGTGAACAGACTGTTCTGTTCTCACCCCTGCCCCCTCACCCCTCCAAGTATCTTGGTGAATCAGTTGGTCTTCTACCTGATATTCAATTGTGTGTTTGTCTGCAGATTGTGTCATTAGGATTGGACAATGATTTGAGGTTATGTCCAGTGAATTATGAAAGGAGCATATGCTAGTGTGTGCCTAATTAGTGTTGGCATGTAACTTATTGTGAGCAAGGGGTATTACCCATTGTTTGGAAGCATATAAAGTGTTAGCCACGAGTAGACACTCTTGTGGAGAAATTTGATTACAGCAAAAAGAGTTATGATAGTCTTACATTGAAGTATCCTTGCCATCCTATTTTGTTTTCCTGTTGTTTGTTGTGTATTAGATAAAGATTTCACAGTGTTTGTGTTTGAAACATGTGATTACTTTAGAGGGAACTTTGTGAGCTGTAGCAGTTCAATTATCTCAGTTGAGAGCAAATGCACATAAGCAATTGAAGGTTAGAAGAGGTGACAGGACTTTGTCCGGTTTACCTGCTCCCGCACTGGGTCAAACTCCCATTGGTCTAGTTAATCCAGTTGCCAGTTTTATAAACAGAAGACAGAAAAGAAATGAAGAGAGGGCAGCTAGATGTGCAGAGCAGAGTATTGATCAAGGGGTAAATTACTGCAAGCTTAAGAAGAGGAGAAATCAAATAAAGATAGTACTTGAATGAAAGCAGTCAAGGAAAAGAAGTTAATATGCAGAGTTTCATTGCAGCAGAAAGTACTGAGATTGTAGAGGTTAAGAAAAATAATGTGCAATTTTCAGCTCTATGTCTTCTGTGAATTTAGATTCTATATCAGGTGTAGTGCCAGACAAAGTACATATGTGTTCTACATAGATAGATAGATTTTATTTATTATAGAACACAAGAATCTATAAATATTATTTATTGCAGCATTGAAATAAAGTAGGCAGATACTGGTCCATTTTTGAGGAACTAAATTGATCAGCATTTGAATTGTAAAATATTTACCTCACTTTAATTCCACTATGTTTGTAGTGTACGTGATTATGATTGTAACTGATAAAATGAAGATACTTGTTCATTTTACATATATTCTTTCATTAATAAAGATTTTTTTGTAATTTTATAACATTTTCAGAATACATAACTGTATTGTGAGAGATACAGCCTATGTTGTTCGTAGAACATCTTGCAGAGACCTCTGTAAAAAACTTTGTAAACTCCATTTAATCGTATATATGCTTACTAATGTCAATTATAATCGTTTCTCTCTTCTTAAAAACAAAAATAAATAAATCAATAAAAATAGACGAAGACATGATACGGAAAGTGATGGTGGTATAATAATAATAATAATAATAATAACAGTATCTGCATAAACTTAAAGTACTGGGGTACTCTTGCTTTCAACAGTTTGTTAAAGGATATTTAGTGTCTTGTGGGTGATATTGTGTGGTTTGAATACACTGAAGAAGTTTGCCATGAGCAACTCCCAACTACTTCATTGAAAAGAAACCCCATACTGTTTTCCTTGTGCAGGACCTTGTAGTTTTCTGACCTTCTTCCTGCCTACCAGCCATCACATTACAGTCACAGAGACTGGCAATCGTAGAGACTGGGGAAACAGACAAACTACACAGCAGACTATAATTTTCAACTGAAAAAGCTC
Source organism: Schistocerca serialis cubense (assembly GCF_023864345.2). NCBI lineage: Eukaryota > Metazoa > Arthropoda > Insecta > Orthoptera > Acrididae > Schistocerca > Schistocerca serialis. Next base: position 214,867,040 of record NC_064646.1, on the reverse strand, counting down.
TCTCTCTCTGTGTGTGTGTGTGTGTGTGTGTGTGTGTGTGTGTGTGTCATATTTGTAATCTTATGCTAGTTAAAATGAGGTATAAAATTTTAAATTTTCAAGATTTGATGAATAACTTAACTAGTTGCCACATCGTACGGATGTGAAAACACACTCTCAGAGCACTTTCTGTTTTAAAATGTGTGAACCATAAGACAAGGGAAGTGGATATAACACCTTCTGTCATGGTTATGCTGATGATGTGTTGGTTTCACTTTCAGAAAATCATGAATGTCATCTTAAGAAGTTTTCTTCTGCTTTGTTGACCACGGCATACAGCTAGATCCCCCCCCCCCTCCCCCCCCAAAAAAAAAAAAAAAAAAAAAAAAAAAAATCTGCCACAGCATACACCAACTATCGAATGGGTCACCAACCTGAGGAGTATCCAGTCCCAACAACAGCATAACAAGAACTGGGCTGATATCTAGGCATGATAAACTTCTGTCACTGCTTTATTCTTGCGCTGTTGAAGTCCAGGCACCACAGCTTGCAGTCCGCACAGTGTGTGGTTCCAACTCTCTCACATAAAAAGTGATCCACAGGAGGTTTTGAAGCATGCCAGGCAAGCCTCAAGCAGGTTTCACCACGTGCACATCTTGCTGATCTTTGGTGATCTTTCAGACGCTTCAGCTTATTCTGTGGATACAATTCTGCACCAGTAGACCAAGAGCCTGAAAAAAGGAAGATTTTTTTTCCCTCCAAATAGCTGTTATAATAATGGTGCTTTTTGCCTTCATACTAGATGTTCTTCCTGGATGCCTATAAAAGCAAAAAATGTTTTTTGTTTATTGTTGATAGTCACATCTTCACTATATACATCAGCCATTGACCACTGATGATCACAGTTTCGCAGCTCCGGAACAACTATCCACCAGTCCACCTGAACCACTGGAATTTCATTGCCCAGTTCATAACTCATATTGATCACATCAGTGCCACCAAAAATGTGGTTGCTGATGCTCTGTTCAGCATCGCATCATGTCTCAGCCAAAAGATTTCAATGATCTTGCAATAACACTGAACTACCATACAGAATTGAAAGACTTGCTGCAAGGAATGCTGACCCTTCAATTGCAGTACCTACGTAGCAGTGTACTGTGATGAAGCCAAATGCTGGTCACAGCTGAGCAGACCCCCATCACTAGGCTCCCATGCTGTGCTTGATTTGTGATGGTACCATTACCTCTGATGAAACAAATAATGTTGTAAGATTTTTTAAAAAAGTACTGGAGCCTCCTTTTTTATAAATCAAGCACTACTTCTGTGTATTCAAGTCCTTGGATGGACTGTCATCCAGCAAGCACACATGGTATCAAGCTGCTGCTGACACATAACTTTGCATGACCTGCTGTGCAGGAAGACTGCCACTCATAAATCCAGGAATTTGTCACCTTCCATATGTAAACAGTGATACAACTTATGCAGGCACTGCTTAAAAACTCGTTACTCTAAACATACGTTTAGCGCACATATTTCTGGATCTCGTCAGGCCACTAACTGTTTCTAATAACTTCTGCTATTACCAGACCATGATCAGCAGGTTCCCAAGATGGCCAGAAGCTTTACTACTACAAGATCACTGGAGAATATGGCTTGTGCTTTCAATTTTGATTGATAGTGCAAAGAGCTGTCTTTTGGAAAGTGGTGTGGCAAATACTAATATTCTGCACCAAGGGGCCCAGAGCTATTTTAGGTATGATAGCTTTTAGAAAAGGTTGCATGCCCAATATTGTTTGAAAATATTCTTTGGGCAGTGTGTTACACATGTGTCAAAATATATGGAAGTGTACAGTGATAGGTTTAAGAAGTGGACCCATTTGGTTGCTCAGTTATTTTCCTCGACTGTATCATTAGAGTCCACATGCCAAACAAATGGCTCTGAGCATTATGGGACTTAACATCTGAGGTCATCAGTCCCCTAGAACTTAGAACTACTTAAACCTAACTAACCTAAGGACATCACACACATCCATGCCCGAGGCAGGATTCGAACCTGCGACCGTAGCGGTCGCGCGGTTCCAGACTGAAGCGCCTTTAACTGCATGGCCACACTGGCCGGCCATGCCAAATAAATTTAGAATCTACAGTGCAGAATTGGATGCAATCATTAATGTTCAGGATCATATGAGATGTGATGGAGGACAAGTTTTGATGTCTTCTCCAGTTCTCTTGATGCCTTAAACTGTTTTCACGCATAGAAAATACTTCAGGTGATTGAAGACTCTCTTATGCATCTACATGACAAGAGAAAGGAAATGGTATTCTGCTGGTATCAGAGTATGTCAGAATCCATGGAAATAAGGAAGCTGACATTGTAGCCAAGAAAGCTTGTCGGCTGTACTCTATAAAAAAAGAAAGAAAAGCTGCCCCGTGCCAGCAGCTTCCCCACTGTTGAGCTGCAAGTGTTGGAAAATAAGTTGTGGTCTGTTAAACCAACTTCATTGTAAGGAACGCTTGCACTCTGGCACTCACGTTATGAAACAGCTCGGTGGCAATCTGATCAGTCACACAAAAATGTTGAGGGGATGGTCATTTTACACAACACTGGCACTAGGAAACATACACCCATATAAAATCAGGTGTATAAATTGTGATGAATCATCTACAGTATTTCTCATTTGTGTTGGCATTCATACAGTCAACACATCCAACATGATTGCTCACAGTATCTGACAGATAGAACTAGGTCAATTGAAGTATTGTGTGGATCTACGAAATCACCCACCCGTCTACACTTTTTGAAATACATCGATGCAAAGGGTGAGGCATAACATTCATCCTAGCCACTACCATAGGTTACACTAAGGTGCAGTAATAGCAGACCACCTCTGGGACATTTTTCCCCTCAAGTTAGAAAACCAGACATGTCATTTGCTAAACGTAATAGCATTAGTTAGTTTTGTGATGATAGTTAATGCCTATGTATGTTTTCATCAGATAATGCACTTGCTCCCAAAGGAAATCGATTTTTCTGTAGTATCCAGTTAATAAATTTGTGTAGCAGTATATATTCATGAAATAGATATATTTTAATATCTGTTAACACAGGTACTCAGGCTACTATGCATGCAGTCTGTCACCAACAGTGGTTTACGCCAGAAAGTCTTGGAGCATTACAAAAGAGACATTCTTCAAACCTATGGTTTCCAGCACATTCTGACACTTAGCAACCTTGAACAAGCAGGACTGTTACGTGTGCAGGTAAGATAATAGCCTAATATTCATCTCAGTAGAGTCCATAATAGAATTAGGAGACATGTCCAGAAAGTAAGTACTGCTTTGGAAACAAACTCATAAGAACATTTTTTCCAAATCAAAATTTATTTTTACAAGACAGACCATTTCTTAAACATTTTTTTAGATAGTTACCTCCATTGTTTAGACAATTGTCATGGTGAGAAACCAACTTTTCTGTGCACTGTTCATAGAAAGATGACACCAGTGAAGACAGCCATTGCTGAATACCATATTTTGTGTGTGTGTGTGTGTGTGTGTGTGTGTGTGTGTGTGTGTGTGTAGTCATCCTGTCAAAGTGCTTTCCTCCAAAATCGTGCTTCAATTTTAGGAACAGAAATTAGTCAGAAGGTGTGAGATTGTGCCTATAAGGTGCGCGATCGAACTGCTCCCAACCAAATTGTTAAATAAAATTTTGAGTGACTCCAGGAGAATGAGAGGATGTGTGTTTGTCATGAAGTGACACAGTGCCGTGACTGAGCATTTCTGCCCGTATGTTTTGAACTGCATGCTGATATTTTCTCAGTGTGTCACAGTATCATACCACATTGACAGTTTCACTTCTGGGAAGGAACTCAAAAAGCAGAATGCAAAACAACTGTCTGTAGCAGTGGCTATCTTCATTGGCAGAATCTTTGTATTAATAGGGCACAGAAAAGTTGGCTTCCTGCTATGGAAAATGTCTGAACAGTGGTGGCAGCTATGGAGAAAAATAGTTTAAGAAATGCCCTTTCTTGTAAAAATAAATTTTGGTCTGAAAAATGTTTTTATGAGAGTTTTTCCAAAACAGTACTTAGCTTTCCTACATGTCTTGTGTTATACTATTTCCTGCTTTTTTATGAGACATAAAAGTGTTGGGCAGCAATAGAACTTTTTTAATTTAAAATTAAGTCGAATATACAAATTAAGATACAGAAATTTGTGGAAATGAGGAAATTCTTCCCTAGCATAAGTTATGCAGGATGGATTGATAAGTAGTGCTACAGCATGATTTCCACATCATATGCAATACATGCAAAAAATTCAACAACAAACTCTAAAGAACACAGGCCATTATTCATTATGTAAAACAGTGATGGATGGAATTACTGTAAGACTGCAGATAAAATTTAGATTTGTGTTAGAAAAGAATCTGGCTGTATAATTTGCACCCCGTCACACACACACACACACACACACACACACACACACACAGAGAGAGAGAGAGAGAGAGAGAGAGAGAGAGAGAGAGAGATGTTCCCTCCAAAAACCTGACTGCAGCCTTTTTTATTTACCACAGAAAATGCGCACATTTCTTGAAATGATTATCAGTGAATCTGCTAAGCTGTATGTTTAACACTGCTGAACCCAACAGAAAATACTATGACTTTAGCAGTCACTATAGAGCTTGGATGTTTTTGGTTGTGACATTTTTTACAGGAAATTATACCAATTTCTAGATGCGGCAGTGATTTTGGTGCTGTTGTACAGTCAAGATGGCTGCAAAACTTAGTGCTGACCTGAAATAATGTTGTCAATAGGTTTTGTCGCTTCTTCATACAGTGCTTATCAAACTGCAGATTATTTGGCATGAAAATTTCGACACCAATCTCAAATAACATAAGCTTGGCAGCAGTTTATGTACCCCCTCATCCATCCCTCAAGTCCCACAGGGAGGCCTTCTCATTTGCTTAATATCAGAATCATAACACTAATTTACTGTTTTCTGTGGACAAAGAAAAGCTGTGATGGTTTGCTGAACGTACATTCAGATTTATGTGACCAAGTGAGGTGGTGCTGTGGTTAGCACACTGGACTCACATTCAGGACAACAACGGTTCAAACCCGCATCCGGCCATCGTGATTTAGGTTTTCTGTGATTTCCCTAAATCGCTTCAGGTGAATGCTGGGATGGTTCCTGTGAAAGGGCACTGCTGATTGCCTTCCACATCCTTCCCTAATTTGAGCTTGTGCTCCATCTCTAATGACCTCGTTGTCGACAGGATGTTAAACACCAATCTCCTCCTCCTCCTCCTCCCCCTCCTCATATTTACATGACACAGTTACTATAGTGCTTTCTGAAGAAGATGGCCATGGTTTACTGTAGGTGTGTATACTTATGTTACATTTATACTATATTTTGGTAACTAAATATGTCAGTCAGAAAAAGATGCAGCACTTTCTGCTCTAAAAGAGAAGAGAAGAAAAGAAATGTGAAATTTCAAGGTAAAAATATGTCCCTTCCAGGGATTTGGGACTTTCTCAAGTTCTTTGGGGTACAACATAGCGCTAAATGCAGCCATAGAGCTGCCCATTCGGCAGTCCGTTTGGCCTGACTGCATGATAATATGACAAACTGAAGAGACAAGGGCTGCCCAGGTTAAATACTAATTTCTAAAAGCCTATTCTGTTGACCGATTTGATGGTGGTTTTTGGATATTTCTCCCATTCACCCAGCCAAATGCTAGCCCTGGGATAGGCTTTTTCCAACCAACCTAAAAATGACGCTGTATGCAAACAAAGTGGTAAAGATATCATCAAAATACAATAAGTGTCCTTTCCCCTGTTTCTCTGTTTCATTGATATGAAAGTGGCATTTTTTTAAATACTAAACAGAATTTCCTCAATTGTTCTGAAATTGTTATGCTTGCAGTATCGCTATCTTTGTATACATACTTCCATGCGTGAAACTTCTTTGTGTGTGAGTGGTGCTTTAGAATATGTGTGTACATATACATAAAAAAGTGCATCATACAGTCTTTGCTGCTACATGTCCACAAGCAGTCATCACTGGAATGTAATGGTGCAGATTTTTCAACAGCACCCCCACCCCCACGGAACTTTCATCATTTGGGAAAACAAAAAGTGAAAGCTAATGTAAAATGTATCTTAATGATAACTAGCTACCTGAAGATCAATGATAACTAGCCACCTGAAGATGAACCTGTCAGTTCGAAACCAGTAGTGGCACTATTTAAGTAAATAAATAACATTGTTAAAAGTACTTGTTGCTGTTATCTTATCTGTAAGAGTCAGTTTACATTTTGTACCCAGCCACAGGCTCAGAATGTCAGGTTTTAACAAAGTATCATTTTAAATTTCAGATTTTTAATTTGTGTCAGCCTAAAATTATTGAATTGCTTGAGGCATGCCAGTTATATCAAAATGACAGTTTTAGAATTTTGTCCTGCTTTGGATAAATTTCTGTGGGCACTCATCTTTCACGAGTTACAAAAAAGACCTAAATGATAACATGACAGAAAATGTGTAGGAGTGAAGTGAGTGTGTTTAGCTGAAGAACATAACACATGGAAAAATGTGGAATATAACAGCTGTTAATGTCAGGTAGCAGCTGGTAATGTGGTGGTGGTGATGATGATGATGATGATGATGATGATGTTTAAAAAGAGTGAGAAACACTTCTGCTGCCCTGGATGCTTAAGCCAAAATGCAATGCAAAATCTATCCCAGGTACATTTTGTTCTTTAATTCTCTGATGTCCAGTGGCAACAGCAGACACTGATAGTGTGACCTATGTACATTAGGTGGTAGGACAAGAATATTTTTATGTTCCCATATAACACTGTAAAGAACCAACATTTGAACCAGTTGGACAAAATGAATTGTTCGATATCACTTCTAAATTTGAGGTTGGGATACCTTTTTAGTTGTAAAATACATGATACATGGTTTTTTGTGGAAGCACTCGATACATTTAAGCACTTCCAACCATTATGTTTTTCTTATTTGTTTGATATTAATGGAAACCTTTTCGGAAGTTGCAACTCATAAACGTAAAATCGTAGAAAGACTGCCATCCTATCAATTTCACCTTATAATGAAAGGGAATGATTGGAAAAATAGTTTTGAAGATAAATCCTTTCATAAAATAATGTCATTTTCGATCAGTTTATTTGTTTGAAATGTAACACAAGTCGCATAAATCATGACATTTTGTTTAGGCTGTTTCTAAGAAGAGTTTATTATTCATTGTCTAAACAATATTTTTTATTTATGAGAATGTCATTGGTTCGACAAACACTTTTTTATGTAATGAAAAACCACTTACTTAAAAAATTTAATCTCTCAGACATGTTGTATTCTGGAAGCTTCTATTTTTAATTCTTGATTATTTAAAATACTTTATGTAACCATTTTTGCTCTTAGATTTTTCTGTTTATAAAACAAATAATTTTGTCTAAATTTTCACTGATAGGAAAACTGTATGTTGACATAATAAATAATTAATATGACAATGAAGGCGTCCAGAAATTCTGGTGGGCATACGTAGGTCACATACATTGCCAAATGCGTGCCAGAGTTCATTTCATACATTGATTGCACACAATACACTTTTCAGGGTGAGGTATTAGAGAAATGTCTCCAGTCATTTATCATGCAAATAATAAGTTCACTCTTTGTTTACATAGAGAACAGTTCAGTTTAGTAGTTCTTTAGAAGCAATTTGTAATTCAGTTATTTTGTATGTGTGTCTTTGGCTATGGAATTGTGCCAAAATGGGCTGTTGTAATAGTGTCTGTCTGGCAGCATGTTCTGGTAATGCAGTGTTTAACGCAATGCCTGTCTTTTGGATTTTGATTATTCTTATTATGAGAATGGAAGCCAGTGTTTGCTCAGATATGCTTGGGTTACTTTTGAACGTAATAAACATGAAAGTGAAAGATATGTTTTTTAATACATGCAAAAAACCTGTATCATGAATAAGTTGATGACAGCAGAATAATTACCCCCTAGATTTGTTCAAAGTGATTTTCTATTTAATCTAAATCAAACTGCAATATTAGTAGCTACAGCTCTTGAGATGCATTCACTGACAAATTTGTCAATACAGCTTTATGGAAAGGGTTTCATTTCACCACCTTTCCTTTTTTTTTTTTATTCTGGGAGATTTTCTGGGTGTCAGTAACTTTATACCATGGTATTTTGTCTGTCATCTGGCCATCTTCATATGTATGCAGTATACACATGATGATGGCCTGAAGGCTCTGTGCCTTATGTAATGATAGCAAGATAGTTACATCTGACAGTTCTCCTGAAATTTCATAAAAGAAGTTCTTGTGAATGTGTCTACAAGAGACATATTTAACCAACCTGACATACTTGTGCTAAGGATTTACAGCCACCACAGAAAGGGTTTTATCAGAAGCAACAGCTGATGGATCCATGCCAATATTGTCAGGATTCCTTAGAAAATAGCCTTTTCCATGTTGGACTGACAAAAGCCATTACAAAATCAGAAGTATGCACACACATCTGCAGAAACACATCAGCAGTGATTCTAGTGTAGCTCAGAACCCCACAACAAAATGGCATTGTATAGTTAAGAGAAGCAAGAAGAGATTGTAGCAACAGTTACTGAACTCAGTCATTTTTTTGCAAAATCAGCATATGCATCAGAGAGCATCATGAGGATTTGAAAAAAAGATAAGTGTTCTTGTAATGCTGTAAAGAACAATAGTAAACTCCTGTCCAACTAAGGAAATTTTGCCCAGATCCATGTAAAACCTTTCACTTAAATCGCAGCTGCCATCAGCCAGGACCCAGATTCCTCCCACTACTGTGTGAGTTTGGAGAGAGGCTCTTGTGACTTTTGTATTACCAATAATGCAGTTTACAACTGACCCTTCTCCGTGTGGGACCTGGGTTCCAAAGTCATAACGGATAAAATACATAGTGTGAAAGGTTACGTATAGATTATACAGAAACATCACTGCAGTTACACAGTCAGATGATCAGAAAAAGAGGTTATAATTAAGAATGGAGTAAGACAAAGTTGAACCTTATCCCCCCTGTTATTCAGTCTAGACATAGATCAAACAGTAAAGGAAACTATGGGCAAATTTTGAAAAGGAATTGAAGTCCAAGGATAAGAAGAAGCAATAATTGGAGGTTTGACGACGGCAGTGTAATTCTGTCTAACTTGCAAAAGGAGCAGATCAATTGGATATAATGGGTAACACCTTGAAGAGAGGGTGGAAGATGATTTACAACAAAAGTGAAACTGAGGTAATAGGGTGTACTCAAATTAAATCAGCTGTGGGTGAGAGACTTTGATTACAAAGTGAGACACTAAGAGAAGTACACCAATTTTGCTCTTTGGGCAGCAAAATAATTGATGGTGGCAGAAGTAAAGAGGATATAAAATGCAGACTGACAATATGTATATTGCTCTGCAATGGAAGTCATGTTCATAATGTTTAGTTTACGGTATGATGTGTTATTCTTATGAAAAGCATTGCGACAAGACTTAGCAAGCAGAAACTGTGATGTTCTGCCTGTGCTTGAGTCCAATCACACAAATGGTCTCATCTTACTCAAATTGTTCAGTTGTTTATTTTATTGCCTATCTTCACCTTGAACTCCCACAGAGCTTGATTTTTGCTATCATTAACCATTGCGTACCTTTCACTCTGCAGTGGAGAGGGCACTATTGTGAATCGATCTGGCAGACTGAAACTATGAACCAGATTGCATTTGAGTCCTGGTCCTGCATATAGTACTATTTTTTTTAAACATGTGGCGGGTGCGTGGCGGCATACAGTGCCGCCAATTTTGTTTTCGTTCAATAATTACTTCAGCACGCCGAGCACACAACAGTGGTGCTAGATACACCCCGATTGTTTAGTCACTCGCCAAACTGCATTACTGCGCTGTCATTATACCCACCATAACAGCTGTGACTCACCTGTGGAGTGGATGACTGCACTGAGATGGCACTGCGTACCGCATGCGCTCGGTGATGTAAGTACGTGTAGCCGTACCACTGTCGAATATTTTGATGATTAGAAGCTTTGTTTTACAACTCTGTGGGTGAATAATGATTTAGTTATCAACATTGCTTTGGTATTAGAATTATTTTATTGTCTCCCATGTCCACACAAAGGGAAAGGACTAACACCAGAAGAAATAGAGCGTCTTCTTCTGCAATCATCTGACGAAGATTACGCACATTTCTCTGACAGCGAAGAGGAAGCAGAAATTATTGAAACTGCAGATAATTCCAGCGAGTCTAAGCAGTCATGCGTTGACGGGAATGAAGTGAAAGGAATGCCACATGATGACTGCCATTTTTATATTGAAAAGGACCAAGAAACTTTGTGGATAAATAATCCATTAACACTACCAGGGAAACCAAAACGTAAGAATATAATAAAAGTCCTACCTGGCCCGAAACGCAATGGTAGAGAAGCTAAAACTGAAATTGAGAGTTTTCTCAAATTGTTTGATTCTGATAATTGATTATGTCGTTGCAAACACAAACAAGTACATAAATAACAAGAGATCATCTGTGAATTAGTCAAGGGATAGAGATTGCAAAACTGCTACTGCTTCTGAAATAATAGCTCTTTTAGGAGCACTGTTTCTCATTGCTGTACAAAAGGACGACGCACAAATGTATTAGAACTGTGGGCATCAAATGGAACTGCAATGATTATTCTGAGGGCAGCATTTAGCTACAAGCGTGTTCTGTTCTTGCTCCGGTCACTCAGGTTTGACGATACTTCTACAAGAAAAGAACGACTAGCAACTGATAAACTTGCTGCCATCTGCAATCTCCACTCAGCATTTCTGTACAACTGTGGAAATAACTACAGTCCAGGGGAGTTCACATCCATAGACAAAATGCTTGTCCCATTTCGCGGATGTTGTGGTTTAGTTCACTACATGCCCAATAAACCCACTGAGTATGGATTGAAGTTGTATGCATTGTGCGATAGCAAGACTTTTATACTTTTAATTTTGAAGTATACTGTGGCAGACAGAATCCTGGACCATATGTTGCATCTAACCAGCCAAAGGATATTGTGAAGAGATTGGTTGACCCAATCAGGGGAACTCACAGGAATGTAACTACAGACAACTACTACAGTAGTTACCCTGTAGCCCAGCATCTTTTAGAAAATGGGCTAATGTTCATTGGAACATTGAAAAAGAACAAGAAGGAAATTCCTCTGGAACTTTTGCCCAACAGATCGCGAGAAATTGGAAATTGTCTTTTTGGATTTCAAGATGACTTCTGTCTCTTTTCGTGCCAAACAAAAAGGAACAAGGCTGTGCTTTTCCTGTCATCAATGCATAAAACTGCTGAAATCGACACCACTACAGGCAAGTCTGTTGTAAATTTGGACTACAATGCAACAAAAAGTGGAGTCAATACTGTGGATTATACGTGTACATCCTACTCTACACAAAGGACCACAAGAAGATGGCCCTTAGCATTGTTTTTTCGTTATCTTGATATCGCTTGGATAAATTCCCGGGTCTTGTTTTTTGCAAACAAACCAAAGAAAAGATTCAGAAGAAGAACCTACCTAACAAACCTGGCCTTGGCTCTGATGGACTGCCGTTTGAAAGAAAGGGCTCAGCTCTCTACTCTACCATGACATATAAAGGATTTCTGTGACCTCATAAATCAGTTCCCACCAGTCACGATGAGACTGTAATAAGGTGTGGGAGGTGCCATCTTTGTGGTGATAAACAAAATAATAAAACTACTGTGACTTGCAATAGCTGCAAAAGATTCATTTGCAAGCAACATTGCCACAATGCTGTCACATGTAATGATTGCAGAACTTCTCCAGAGGAAGAAAGTGTGTGATTCTTGATATGTATTTACTGACTGCCTTATTCTTTATTATTACTACAAAGTTTTTATACATATTGCACATTTTCGTAAAACTTGCTTTAACAACAGTAAACAATAGAATCATATCTGTGGTTATAATTTATTTAGAATTTGTTATTAAAGTAGTGCTTAGGAAATATCCTGGAAATATATGTCAGATATTCTGTAACAATTGTAATTTTCCCATGCACCTTGGATATATGTATACATATCATATTAAAAGTTGCTGTTAAGAATGATGTTATAAACAATAAATAATTCCACCAAAAATTTAAAAAAAAAACTGCTTTTTATGTATTTAAATGTAGGCGGCACTGAGTGCCCCACGCACCCACTGACGCAACAGTCTTAAGCGCGCCTGCCGCAGGGTTAATAAACACTTCCTTTCAAAATTCTTTACTCTATTTTCTATCATTTGCTTATTTTCTCTTGCTATTGGTGTCCATTTTTGTCATGTGCTCACCTCAATTTTCTTCCCTTTACTTGGAGATGATCTTCAGAGATTTTCTGATATAGCTTGTAAAATTTTTATTGTTTATTTTCCTCTAGATCTGTTTGTCTGGTCAGTGGAGTACTTAATTCCCAAAGAGTGTCATTTCCTTGAACACTATACTCACTTTTATCATTCGAGGTGGCACCTAGTTGTGAAACTGAGTCTGAGTGGCACTTCGTTTATGGCTCTGTCTGCTGTCATTTAATTAATAGGTTTTTGCTATACCTCTTTTTAGTGGTCTGTGACCTTATATATTCAACAGTTCTCCTGTATTATTGGGTCTAATTAGTGATAAGATTTCAGTTTGGTAAGACATCAAAACATGTATGGTCAAAAGTATTAAGAACTGTGTTCTTTGTGTCATGGAACTAAGAGTCAGTGAATGTCACACATATAGCAACATGTATAATTTTTAACAAGATTTTTATGTATTGTTATTTTCTGTTTAATGACAGCAAGGTCCAAGGCAATATGCTGTGTTGCGCAAGACACTCCAATTAACAGTAGATAATGGCAGTGAAACATCACCTACTGATGTGAGCTATGTGCATAGCGTTTATGCACCTCTGAGTGTTCGTCTTGCACAACATCTTGTGAGACCATCAGGTTGGCGAGGCATTCAAGATGTGTTGGCCCTACTTCCAGGACCTACGTTAGAGGAAGGCAAAGGTTTGTTTACAGTTGATTTGAGGTTTCCTATTCCATTCTTTTTTTAGCAACCTTACAAGTAGAGTTTCCAATGATTTTATGAGGTATGTGGTACAGTTAGCATGGTGTAGAAGCAGTTCTTTTTACTAGAGTCTTGGTTAACAGTCAATTGTTCGACAGGAACACAATTGTGGGGTTTCAACCCCATCTTTGAGTCTGTAAAAATGACATGAATAAATTAAAACTAATGTAGAAGAGAGAATACTGAACTAATGTAATATAGAGTGTGTGAATGTTGATAAATGGCAAGATCTCAGACCATTGGTATACAGCAGAAGTAATCCCATTTTCCCAAGAAAGGAAAACTTAATGACTATAAAAATTATTGTGGTTTTAATCTTCTAAACACTGGCTAAAAACTATACTTGAAGACAATCAATAACCACCTGAAGACTATCACAGAAGCCATTACTTCTGAAGAAAAAAATGGATTTAGATTAGTTTGTTCTTCCACAGACAAGGATTTGTGATTAAAAACATCATAGAACAACACAGAAAGCCATATGGCCTTTATTGACCTTGAGAAGGCTTTTACTGTGAGAGTCATGATTGCCTGTGGAAGATTGTCTGAATAGTTGTAACATCATAGTGAGAGAGAAATTGAGACGGGGGTAAAGTAGAAGCTTATGGAGATGAAAGGACAGTTGATTCCAAAACAAAGTAAAATTAAGTATAGGAAGAGGAAATAAAAAACATAAACAAAATGAATTGCACATAGTTTTTTTATGCCACCAGCAAATCTGCAAAAATGTGAGGACTTGCTTCAGGTTCAGGAAACCAAACAATAAACTTCATGAAACTAAAAAAGAAGAAAAATATGTTACTATGGAAAAAGTAATAATTAATGTAAAACAAGTCTGTTGAGAATGGAAACTCTGTGAAACCTTGTCTGCTGCCGGTTAACATTCAATACTGCGTTGCTCTGCACTGTATCCAGTTGTAGCTCCTCGTCATACTGTCTACAAGTTAATTGAGACATACTTTTCATGCCTGTTCTGCTCTTCAGTGACTGCCATCCTTGCATGATCCTTTGAGTGAAAATGTTTCCTGCAACATTGCGCTGCAATTTCAACTGGACCAAGCAGGTCTATTAGAGTTCATATTAGCAGATGCGACAGGTCATTCCATTTGATTCGTTCTTGCTTCCTGGAGGACAGTTTTTACAATATGGACATTGTGTGCTGGAGCAGTGTCACCTTAAAGATTAACACATTGTCAAAATGTTGACTGTAGGAATGGAGAAACAGCATGGAGAATTTTGTGTTGATGCTGCATAGCTCTCAAATTACCATCAATGGCCATGAGAGTCATCTGACACCTGTACGTGATACACCTAAAACATGACTGACTCTCCTCCCTACTGAAGCATGCCTGAGACATAAACTGGTAGCTGGATGTTGCATCCCCTTCTATGATATCAGGAATCATACAGATGGTGCACTCATTGTTGAAGAGAACCATATGTTTAGTATCTGTGGGTGATTCAGATTCCCTACCTGGTGTGGGGATCGATAGAGAGACCATGTCAGAGATAATGTGAGCTCCAGGCAACAGCTGTGTACCCGCATGGGGTGTCTATGCTTAGACACTCACCTAAACTGGACTTGTTGGGCATTAATACACCTCGTGATCTCTGATGTCAGTCATCATCAGACCCACCTGTTGCATTCCGCCAGTCTCCTCATTACCACCAGTGCGAGTAATCATGAACTGTTTCTACCTACAGGGTGTAGGATAGAAAAATACCCCATTGATCTAGGTCTAGGTTCCATTCCAGGTGTTTTGTTGCCCACCTTCTTTGTGCTCCACATTACTTTGGGATTTGTACTGTTGTTGTACTGGATGCCTAGAGGCCAAATTGTTTGTGTGCAGATGCTTACTTCTTGTCTGGGCCAACACAGCCCTTCGTGTTGCCTCCAAAAATGCAGTGTTCAATTCTTTTGCATGTTTCTCAGTTTTCTAAGAGCCATAATTTTTAGGTACAGGTCATCAGATGGTGGGATTTGTTCAGTCCATGTTTTACCTTTCACTTTCCATGTAAAACATCTTCGGTGAATTGAACTCTAATAAAGCTTTCCTCAAGTGGTTATCCATAACTGTAAATATTTGGAAAAAATCAATTTTTGTGTAAATATCTGTCCAATTTTATTTATAAATTGTATTCCTGTTGGCACAAAAAATGATTTTTTCCAAATATTACAGCTCTCTTCAAAGACTTGAGTGACATGCAAAAAAAGGGGGGGGGGAGGGGAAAGAAAGTGATGATATCCCAGTTAATGAAGACATTTTGCTGGATCTGTAAGACGTTGGACAGTTGATGATGAATAAGTTTTATTACTTGAATAAAAAGCAAAAGGCACTTCAAACACGACACAGAATAGGTTCCATTAACGATGGCAACAGAACAAAAAAAGTATGCAAAGGAATAAAAGATTGTTTCAGTTGGAAATGACAAGTGTATTAAAATATCAGGTGCACTAATAATATATTGCCCATCTGCAAACAGACATCACAAGATAATAAGCACAAGAAGCCCCCTTAAGTTACACTCTTAATCTTGTTCAAGACACATTTGATAATGATCTACAATTAGTGTATAACTATCTTTGGGAAGATCTTTTGTAAACAAATGATATTGTGACTTGGTATAGGATACAAGAATAGAGCAATAATTTACCTTTTCACAAATGTAATGAAACTTTGTCTATGTGTTTGTTACTTTTGTAATGCTCATCTTCTGTCTCTCATTTTTTCTTTTTTTTTTTTTTTTTCCTTAAACAATTGAAATGCACTATGATTGTCCACAAAGAGTAGGGTTGGTTGTTACATGTTGACACTGAGCTCCTGCAAGAATGTTGGAAGTACATATTTCAGCAATTGTGCTGGACACTGCAACATAGTCCACTTCCTTTGTAGATCTGGCAACACATTTGTCCCTGCAAGATATCCAGGTTAACAAATCCACTAGTTCATGTGCTGACGTAACCCACTGTTGAATGATGACTGCCTGTATCTCCAGCAAAATAAGAATCTGAATACATGTGAGGCAAGCTATTTCATTAAAATATCTTCTTGTACGTTGCCATTCAGAAAGGCAGTTTTCACATCAAATTGCTACATGTCCATATCATAAACTCCAGCCAAAGTTAAATGCATAAGAATTGATTCCTACTTATCAGCAGGTTATAACGTTTCTCCATAATATAATCTACATTTATACCTCGCTAGCAAAACCAGGTGATATTTCAGAAATGGTAAATATGTATTGGTATGGATGTACCTACTGAACTTTTTGGCCCCCTTCTCTGTCCAGCTCCTCCTCCTCCTCCTCCTTTCTTTGTCCATTGCCCACATCTCTCTCCAGCTCCTCCCCTCTCTCTCCAGCTCCTCCTCCTCCCATTTCCTCCCCCCCCTCTCTCTCCCCCACAGCCTCTCTCTCTCCCCCACAGCTCTCTCTCTCCCCCCACAGCCTCTCTCTCTCCCCCACAGCCTCTCTCTCTCCCCCCACAGCCTCTCTCTCTCCCCCACAGCTCTCTCTCTCCCCCCACAGCCCTCTCTCTCTCTCCCCCACCGCCTGTCTCTCCCCCCAACCGCCTGTCTCTCTCCCCCCAACCGCCTGTCTCTCCCCCCCCACCGCCTGTCTCTCTCCCCCCACCGCCTGTCTCTCTCCCCCCCACCGCCTGTCTCTGTCTCCCCCCACCGCCTGTCTCTGTCTCCCCCCACCGCCTGTCTCTCCCCCCACCGCCTGTCTCCCCCCCCCACCGCCTCTCTCTCCCCCCCCACCGCCTCTCTCTCCCCCCCACCGCCTCTCTCTCCCCCCCACCGCCTTCTCTCTCCCCCCCACCGCCTTCTCTCTCCCCCCACCGCCTTCTCTCTCCCCCCCCACCGCCTTCTCTCTCCCCCCCCCACGCCTTCTCTCTCCCCCCCCCCCCACCGCCTGTCTCTCCCCCCCCCCACCGCCTGTCTCTCCCCCCCACCGCCTGTCTCTCCCCCCCCCACCACCGGTCTCTCCCCCCCCCCCACCGCCTGTCTCTCACCCCCCACCGCCTGTCTCTCCCCCCCCACCGCCTGTCTCTCCCCCCCCCCCCCACCGCCTGTCTCTCCCCCCCCCCACCGCCTGTCTCTCCCCCCCCCCACCGCCTGTCTCTCCCCCCCACCGCCTGTCTCTCCCCCCCACCGCCTGTCTCTCCCCCCCCACCGCCTGTCTCTCTCCCCCCACCGCCTGTCTCTCCCCCCCCACCGCCTGTCTCCCCCCCCACCACCGCCTGTCTCCCCCCCCCACCGCCTGTCTCCCCCCCCACCGCCTGTCTCCGCCCCCCACCGCCTGTCTCCCCCCCGACCGCCTGTCTCCCCCCCCACCGCCTGTCTCCCCCCCACCGCCTGCCTCCCCCCCACCGACTGTCTCCCCCCCCACCGCCTGTCTCCCGCCCCCCACCGCCTGTCTCTCCCGCCCCCACCGCCTGTCTCTCCCGCCCCCACCGCCTGTCTCTCCCGCCCCCACCGCCTGTCTCTCCCGCCCCCACCGCCTGTCTCTCCCGCCCCCACCGCCTGTCTCTCCCGCCCCCACCGCCTGTCTCTCCCGCCCCCACCACCTGTCTCTCCCGCCCCCACCGCCTGTCTCTCCCGCCCCCACCGCCTGTCTCTCCCGCCCCCACCGCCACTCTCCCCCCCCCCACCGCTTCTCTCTCCCCCCCCACCGCCTCTCTCTCCCCCCCCCACCGCCTCTCTCTCCCCCCCACCGCCTCTCTCTCCCCCCCCACCGCCTCTCTCTCCCCCCCACCGCCTTCTCTCTCCCCCCCACCGCCTTCTCTCTCCCCCCCACCGCCTTCTCTCTCCCCCCCACCGCCTTCTCTCTCCCCCCACCGCCTTCTCTCTCCCCCCACCGCCTTCTCTCTCCCCCCCACCGCCTTCTCTCTCCCCCCCACCGCCTGTCTCTCCCCCCCCACTCTGCCTGTCTCTCCCCTCCCCCCACTCCGCCTGTCTCTCTCCCTCCCCCCCACTCCGACTCTCTCTCTCTCTCTCTCTCTCTCTCTCTCTCTCTCTCTCTCTCTCACTCTCTCTCTCTCTCCCCCCCCACTCTGCCTGTCTCTCTCTCTCTCCCCCCCACTCCGCCTGTCTCTCTCTCTCTCTCTCTCTCCCCCCCACTCCGCCTGTCTCTCTCTCTCTCTCTCACCCCCCCCCACTCCGCCTCTCTCTCTCTCTCTCTCTCTCTCTCTCTCTCTCTCTCTCTCTCTCTCTCTCTCTCCCCCCCCCCCACTCCGCCTCTCTCTCTCTCTCATCTCCCCCCCCACTCCGCCTGTCTCTCTCTCCCCCCCCCCACTCCGCCTGTCTCTCTCTCCCCCCCCCACTCCGCCTGTCTCTCTCTCTCTCCCTCCCCACTCCGCCTGTCTCTCTCCCCCCGCTCTCCGCCGGTCTCTCTCGGCCCCCCCCACTCCGCCCGTCTCTCTCGGCCCCCCCACTCCGCCCGTCTCTCTCGGCCCCCCCTCTCCGCCCGTCTCTCTCCGGCCCCCCCTCTCTGCCCGTCTCTCTCGGCCCCCCCTCTCCGCCCGTCTCTCTCGGCCCCCCTCTCCGCCCGTCTCTCTCGGCCCCCCCTCTCCGCCCGTCTCTCTCGGCCCCCCCTCTCTGCCCGTCTCTCTCGGCCCGTCTCTCTCGGCCCGTCTCTCTCGGCCCGTCTCTCTCGGCCCGTCTCTCTCGGCCCGTCTCTCTCGGCCCCCCCTCTCTGCCCGTCTCTCTCGGCCCACCCTCTCTGCCCGTCTCTCTCGGCCCACCCCCCCCACCTCTCGGCCCACCCCCCCACCTCTCGGCCCACCCCCCCACCTCTCGGCCCACCCCCCCACCGCCTGTCCCTCCCCCCCCCACCGCCTGTCTCTCCCCCCCCACCGCCTGTCTCTCCCCCCCCCCCCCACCGCCTGTCCCTCCCCCCCCCCACCGCCTGTCTCTCCCCCCCCACCGCCTGTCTCTCCCCCCCCACCGCCTGTCTCTCCCCCCCACCGCCTGTCTCTCCCCCCCCCACCGCCTGTCTCTCCCCCCCACCGCCTGTCTCTCCCCCCCCACCGCCTGTCTCTCCCCCCCACCGCCTGTCTCTCCCCCCCCACCGCCTGTCTCTCCCCCCCCACCGCCTGTCTCTCCCCCCCCCACCGCCTGTCTCTCCCCCCCACCGCCTGTCTCTCCCCCCCACCGCCTGTCTCTCCCCCCCACCGCCTGTCTCTCCCCCCCACCGCCTGTCTCTCCCCCCCTCCCCGCACCGCCTGTCTCTCCCGCCCACACCGCCTGTCTCTCCCGCCCACACCGCCAGTCTCTCCCGTCCACACCGCCTGTCTCTCCCGCCCCCACCGCCTGTCTCGCCCGCCCCCACCGCCTGTCTCGCCCGCCCCCACCGCCTGTCTCTCACCCCCCCACCGCCTGTCTCTCACGCCCCCACCGCCACCCTCCCCCCCCACCGCCTCTCTCCCCCCCCCCACCGCCTCTCTCTCCCCCCCCCCCACCGCCTTCTCTCTCCCCCCCACCGCCTTCTCTCTCCCCCCCACCGCCTTCTCTCTCCCCCCCACCGCCTTCTCTCACCCCCCCCGCCTTCTCTCTCCCCTCCCACTCCGCCTGTCTCTCCCCTTCCCCCCACTCCGCCTGTCTCTCTCCCTCCCCCCCACTCCGCCTGTCTCTCTCTCTCTCTCCTCTCTCTCTCTCTCTCTCTCTCTCTCTCTCTCTCTCTCTCTCTCTCTCTCCCTCTCTCTCCCCCCCCCCACTCCGCCTGTCTCTCTCTCCCCCCCCACTCCGCCTGTCTCTCTCTCCCCCCCCCACTCCGCCTGTCTCTCTCTCTCCCTCCCCACTCCGCCGGTCTCTCTCGGCCCCCCCCACTCCGCCCGTCTCTCTCGGCCCCCCCCTCTCCGCCCGTCTCTCTCGGCCCCCCCCTCTCCGCCCGTCTCTCTCGGCCCCCCCCTCTCTGCCCGTCTCTCTCGGCCCCCCCTCTCTGCCCGTCTCTCTCGGCCCACCCTCTCTGCCCGTCTCTCTCGGCCCCCCCCCCCACCTTTTGGCCCACCCCCCCACCTCTCGGCCCACCCCCCCCCACCTCTCGGCCCCCCCCCCACCTCTCGGCCCACCCCCCCACCTCTCGGCCCACCTCTCAGCCCACCCCCCACCTCTTGGCCCCCTGTATACCAAAACTACCTCATACACTTCAATGATGTTTTCTTCTCAAACCATTTCCATAAGGTATCTTTTTACAAGTAGAAGTATACAGTGAACAATTTGACATCACAGTCAGCTTTACCACTCTGCTCTGCTGTATATGGTGAACTGGTTTCGTGGATGCTGCCAGTCTTCTTGAAATCATTAACAAACTGTGGCCCATTGTCATATCTCTTAACTTTAAGTCTATTCCCTGTCTGTCTTTCCACCAACTGTTGGGATTTTAAGGATACAGAAGTAACAACATTTTTGACTTAACAAAATAAACTATATGTAGTACAATTATCTTTAAAAAACACAAATACTTGATTACATCTAATGACGTGTGTTATATCTTTCCATGTACAGCAGCATAAACAAATTATACAAGAGTACAAGTACAAGTTGGCAAATTTGATCTGAATCTCTTTCTACACAGTTTACCATTCTGACATGTTTCACACTCAGCACAGTGTTTATGTCTATCCATTAGCTTTCTGAGTAGGTTGTGTGTGTTTGCAACCTGTGAATGGAATTTGTGGGGGGGGGGGGGGGGGGAGGGGTGGAGGATTAGACTGAGGACAGGCAGAGAAAAAGTTGGAGCAGGAGAGGGGAGGGGGGACACATGGGAATGGTGGTTATAGGGAAAGTTAACTGGGAGGAGATGGTAATGGTGAATGGGAACTGTGAGAGGGGCTGGGGGTGGGGGATAGAGAGTGGGATGCATATGTAGGGGTGTGATGGAAGATATGAGTCAAACCAAGAAAACATTTGACACCAGATACAAATCATTCAGATTTTTCCACACCAACACAAACTAACCTCCAGACACACACATGCAAATCGTAAGGGTAAGTAACATAAAACACCTTCTCAATCTGCTAGAAAAATATCACATTTTTAAGACCGTAACAGAAAAGAAACACCTGCTAAATGCTCAAACAAACCTAGCAAACCATAAACTTTTTTAATTAATGGATCACTTAGTATAATATAAAATATAGATGTATTATCACACCACTTCTGCCCCCCTATCCCCACCCCTACCACACTTAGTTCCCTCACAGTCAACACTGAAAACAAATGAATAAACATAAAAACTATGCTGAGTGTGAAATATGTGGAACTACAGTACTACTTCCTCTGAGGAGAAGTTTTACAAAAAGAAGGTGAAATGTTAAAAAAACACTAATACGGCATAAGAAAACGGGGGTCCAAAAAAGCAAAAAATTGACAAAAGTGATGTGCAACTAAGTTACTTTTGCCTCACCTTAAACTAACAACAAAGGAAAAAGCAAGGGTTTTTAGAATATGAAACAAGAGGCAAAGACACTGTAAGTAAATTGTACATCAATGTTATAAGAAAATACTGTTTGTAATCTGTAAATACCAATAGTAGAGACATACTATAAATCCATATTTCCAGAATGACTACAGAAGATGCTTTATAAACAAAAGAGAAACCCGACTGGTGAAAAACACTCTTTAACTGGAGTAAGCTTTAGTCTGAAAAAACATTAATTATTTACACCTTTTGAGGAGGGGGAGGGGCTTTGTTTTTGTACTGTACATCTAACTTGATTTTGTGTAACTCATTGTGCATTAAACAATATTAAATTGACACATCAAGTGCAAGCATTCTGTTTACAGGTGGGCCTCATGAGGGTTATCCAAAAGTAGTTCTCGTATTCTTCATTGGCGGCTGCACTTTTGCTGAGATATCAGCACTACGGTTTCTTTCACAGCAAGAAGATTGTAAGTGATTACTTATCCTTTTTATAATTCCTATGATTGCAGTGATGTTTAATTGTACTGTATTATTTATGTATTTATTTATTTATTTATTTTAGCTATGGTGGAGTTTGTTGTAGCAACCACAAAACTTATAAATGGAAACAGTTTCTTGAAAAGTTTGATGGAACCTCTGGGTCCAGAATCACCTCGAACTGCAAAATAACATCAGAAACAAGCCACGATATTGTTATTTGCTGCCTGTGGAAATGAATATTTTTTTTTTAATTTGATAGTATTTCCTTACACACTATCAACTAAAATGTTGAAGTCTATATAAATATTTGTATGATAAAAAATAAATTCTGTTTCAAATGAGTAACAATTTTTTTTATTTGAATGTTTACACCTTTGTTTATTGCAACTGTCTATTGTTTTACTGATTTTCCTGCAGCTTTCAGTGGTGACACGTCATTATCTGGCTTGTTATACTTACTCGCAGAGAGGCACAATTAAGACACTTACATAAAGCTTTCTGACACAGCCTTTGTTAGTGAAAGAGAAATACGCACACCACTTGGGATGCCAGAGATGGTGTTCATGTGTGCATGAGGTGTGTTTGCTTAGGTGTATGAATGGTGTTTGTTCTTATTTTGCTGATGAAGGTTGTGGCCAAAAGATTTATGCAAGTGTCTTTTAATTGTGGCTGTCTGCAACTTAATGTGTCTTCATTATGGTAAGTGGCAATCTATCTTTTCGTACATTGTTCATATTCCTGCATGGAGTTTCCATTGTTTGTTTCTGCATGTTTTCTTTGCTGCAGAAGGCTTTTGCCAATAGCTTTAATGTATAACAGTCTTTTTGTTTTGCTTGTCTGCAACTCAAAAGGTCACCTTTACAGTGAGTAAAAATCTATCCTTTTCCTAATATTATAGATATGAAAAGTATTATTGCTGCTGACCATGTAGATGTGATTTGAGCAGCAGACAAGCACTTTAATTTTTGTGGAAGAATCCAGATTGCATGGCTGTGAAGTAGTTGGAGTTGTCGAGTACATTATGTGGGGTGGTAGTATTGATAAGTAGTTGGTCCAGCTTTCTTTTGACCACATTTTGGTGGTGAACATTCAAGTGGACAGGAATCTCTTTAGTAGTCCTAGACATGTAGAATGCCGCACAATGTTTACAGCTAAGTTGATAAACCACATGGCTGCTTCTATAGGTGGCCCTGCCTTTGATAGAGTAGGAGATGCCCATGACAGTACTGTACTAGGTGTCAGTTGGAAGCCGTGTGGGACAGGTGTTGCATCTAGCTCTATTATAGTGATAATATTTTGAAAAGGAAAGTTGCTACTCACCATATAATGGAGATGCTGAGTCACAGATAAGCACAACAAAACAACTGTCACAAATAATAGCTTTCAGCCAGTGTGTGTGTGTGTGTGTGTGTGTGTGTGTGTGTGTGTGTGTGTGTGTGTGTGTTGTCTAATCTTGACGAAGGCCTCACTGGCTGAAAGCTATTATTTGCGACAGTCTTTCTATTGTGCCTATCTGTGAATCAGCATCTCTGCTACTCCCCTGTGGGTCCGGGAGTTAGAATAGGCCCGAGGTATTCCTGCCTGTCGTAAGAGGGGACTTTGGAGTCACACACGTTTTGGCCTTTATGATAGTCCCCTGTATGGTTTGATATGCATTTTTCAAAATTTTCCTGAAGAGCGAAGCCAATTGGGGAAGAGTGCCTTACATGGTGCATCGTGTCCATCATGTGCTGAGACCTATTGCCTCCTTCATTGACGTAGATCTGCACTTCTGCTCATTGTCCAACTGTTGGGAGAGGTCATCCTCCTTGGGCATCAGGACTCCCGATAATGGCCATCCTGCCAGGTGGCCTTTGCTGCGGCTGGGTGGTGCCCGTGGGGAGGGCCCCTGGTCGGAGTGGGTGGCATCAGGGTAGATGACACACGATGAAGCAAAGTACATGATCTCTTGCTTGTGGTGAAACACCAGCAGTCTCTTAAGTGTTCACGGGCTTAATTCAATGCACAGAAGTACGACCCCAAATCGTTCCCCTCCCAGGCCACACCTTGGAAGGAACATCAGGCTAAGGATGGCAGCAGTTCTTACTTGCCCCGGTACCATGTATGTTCGAGAACTGATAGGGAATCTTTCATGACGATGAAGCCTCAGTTTTTTGTTGCGCATTTAGAGGACAAGTTTGGGGAGATGGAGGGCTTGTTCAAAATGAGATCTGGGTCATTCTTGATCAAAACAGCGTCCTCTGCCCATTCACAGACGTCACTCGCTTGTGACAAGCTGGGGGATGTTTCTGTAACCATCACGCCCCATAAGAGATTAAATGTGGTCCAGGGTATCGTATTTCACAGGGACCTTCTTTTGCAGTCCGACGATGAGCTGCACGCCAATTTAGAACAGCGAGATGTACGGTTTGTTTGGCGTGTCCATCGGGATCCAAGGGATAATCAGGTTGCCACCGGTGCCTTAATCTTGGCCTTGAGGGTGATACATTACTCAAGAAGGTCAAGGTGATGTGGTGCTTTAAATGTTGGAAGTTCGGTCATATGTCTTTCCAGTGTCACATGTCGCAATTGCGGATGTCCATCACATCCCAATACTCCATGTGCCCCACCTCCCATCTGTGTCAACTGTGGAGAGCACCATTCGCCTTGCTCGCCAGACTGCAGGATTCTCCAGAAATAAAGGAATATCATGGAGTACAAGACCCTGGACCGACTGACCTACACCGAGGAACGCCTACATCCTGTACGCATGACATCATCTTACACTGCCGCTACTACAGTTCTAGCCCCATCAGCTCCGCCAACCCCAGTCACCTCTCAGAGCCAGAGTACACCTGCCCCCTTGATGATGGTGGGGGGGGGGGGGCACTTCCCTCCCTGTTGTTCTTGCACCACCTTCTTCAGCAGCAACCCCCCCCCACCCCCCACCCCAACTATCGGGGACACCCATCACCACTTCTAAGCTGGAGAAGGGTACAACTTCTTCAGCTGTTCTCACTAGGAAGGGGTCCCTTGGGTCATGCCCTCCCCAGCAGGAAATATGACACCCGTCAGTGACTGAAGAGCCCAAAAGCAGCTGGTCACATGGCTACATGGCTTCACGCTCATCCTCAGTTCCGGAGACTGATTCAGTGAAGTCCTCCCAGCCAGGGAAACCCAAGGAACAGCGAGAGAAATCCAAAAAGAAGGTCCCCAAGACCAAGGGAATTGTGGTGGCACCCACACCACAGCTACATCCAAGTTCTGCGTCTGTGGATGAGGTGGAGATTCTGGCATCCGTTGAGGACCTAGGTCTTGCCGGACCCTCAGACAAACTGGCTATAAACTGCTCAGGCGAAATGTCGGTGACAGCAGGTGACCCTGAGGCGTAAACTGTCTCATTGAATGTCCCATGGCTTTCCAGTCTCACGATGACATCATCCTCCAGTCACAATTGAATCTCCCCCACACGGAAACATCTCCCTCTCTTTAGGGTGCCCCCAGTGAAAGACAGTCCCTTGGTGGTTGCTGGAAGTCGCTGAAGGAATTAAGGAGCATTGGTGAGCTCTACAGCGGCATAAGTGACACCCTTCTCTGGAGCACCTCATAGTCTTTAAACGGCTACGTGTTCACGTTCGCCAACTTATCAAACGACGGAAGCAGGAGTGTTGGTCTGGGCAAAGATCAAATGTGTTTTCGGGTACCAGACCCCCAACAGGTGTTCCTGGCATGTTATCTACAGATGCAAATGTGACTGCTGAGCACTATGCTGGAGCCTCTGCATCAGAGAATTACCCCCCAGCCTTTCGCACTCTCAAATGGCGGCTGGAAGTGAAAGTTTTCTCGTTTACTACACGCCACAGTGACTCCTATAATCCCCCATTTACAGAGTGGCAGCTCCTCAGTGCCCTTGCGCATTGCCCCGACACAACTCCTGGACCACAGTCAGATGATTGAAACATCTCTCATCTGACTACAAGTGGCATCTCCTTGTCATCTTCAACCGGATCTGGTGCGATGTTGTCTTTCCATCGCAATGGTGGGAGAGCATCATCATTCCAGTGCTCAAACCCAGTAAAATCCCACTTGATGTGGATAGATATCGGCCCATCAGCCTCGCCAACATTGTTTGTAAGCTGCTGGAATGTATGGTGTGTCAGTAGTTGGGTTGGGTCCTGGAATCATGTGGCCTACTGGCTCCATATGCACAACTGCGTTCCAGTTATGTAGCTCATGTTCTTAGTACTCCTGCACACCCGAATCACTGTCTCCTCTTCCCATCCATGGCGGTCCATATCCCACATAGGCGGCCTAGGTCAGGGCTTCCAATTGCAGTTCATGTCCGATCCCTTCTTTCTGAACTGGAGTCCTTTCCTTTACCGCCTATACTTCAGATCCATTCATGTACACCTCCATGGTGTACACCGAGGCCACAGCTTTGCCTGGACCTTTCACATGGCCCTAAGGACTAAGTTAACCCAGCGGCTCTCCGCTGCCACTTCCTCTCAATTCTTGACAAGTACCGCGGCCACAAAGTGGTTTACACAGACGGGTCGGTGGCTGATGCTCACGTCGGCTTTGCGTACGTCCATGGAGGACATATTGAACAGCATTGCTTGCCTGAAGGCTGCAATATTTTCACTGCCGAGCTGGTGGCTATGTCTCGTGCTCTTGAGCACATCCATTCATGCCCTGGGGAGGCGTTTCTTCTGTGTACTGACTCCTTGAGCAGTCTACAAGCTCTCGACCAGTGCTACCATCGTCATCCTTTGATAGCGGCCATCCAGGTGTCCATCTATGCCCTGGAACAGTCTGGTCATTCAGTGGTGTTTCTCTTGACCCCAGGTCACATTGGAATCCCAGGCAATGAACTTGCTGTCAGGCTGGACAAACAGGCAATACATTATTATTTTACATTTAAAAATGTTTCTTTTTCTGGAACTTATTTTGATGCACACATGGCCTGAAAAATCACATGCTGGCACACGCGTATGCCTTCAGTACTACGCCGCAAGGTTTTACGACTTTGAGAGACGAAATGGCATAACCTCAGCACTCACAACAAACTGCATGCCATTAAGGGATCTACAAATGTGTGGCAGTCTTCCATGCCGGCCTCTCACAGAGACTCTGTGGTTCTCTGCAGGCTCCGCATTGGCCACACTTGGGTGACATATGGCTACCTCCTGTGCCGTGATAACCCACCTCAGTGTCGGTGCGATGCCAGGCTGACAGTTTCCCATATCTTGATGAGCTGTCCTCCTTTGACTGCCCTGCGACGGACTCTTCAGTTACTGGACTTGTTGCCATTAATTTTAGCTGACAA
The DNA here is from genome assembly GCF_023864345.2 of Schistocerca serialis cubense. Taxonomy (NCBI): domain Eukaryota; kingdom Metazoa; phylum Arthropoda; class Insecta; order Orthoptera; family Acrididae; genus Schistocerca; species Schistocerca serialis. The sequence goes on along the minus strand of NC_064646.1, from coordinate 214,839,706 downwards.
CGCTTCATTGGCTAATTTAAGTTTTACATGTTATACGTGACAGTGGGTTTTATCATTCTATATACGTTTTAGCACATGTCCTTTGTCCCTTTGTGTATTCCACTCTAATGCTTTTAGGATGGATGTTTTAATGTGTCGCAGAGTAGCTGGCTTTTCCTTTTTATTGTCGTGGTTGGCCAGTCATGGTGATTTGCTGTCTTGTTTTTACCCCTCTATCTGTTTCTTGCTTCTCTTTATGGTTTTCTTTTCTTGTTTTTGTCCATAGTAGTGTTGGTTGTCCTCCTGTCATTCTTCTGGTACTTCTTTGTGTAATTATTTTACAGGGAACAAGGGACCAATGACCTTACATATTGGTCCCTTCCCTCCCTCTTTTAACCCAACCGACCATCTCTGCTATTTGGCGAGTAGAAATTTTCCTTTTAACACTACTGTTATATTCCATCCTGGATTTTCTATTAGTGATGTAATGGTCTGGGATCAGTGGTGGACAAGGATAATGCTTAGATTAGGTGGCTGCTGGATTACCATTGTGGGAGGGGTGGGGAGGATATTCTCATTTAAGGCATGGATCAGAGGCAGTCAAAACCCTTACGGAGAAAGTAATTCTGTTGCTCCAGACCTGGGTGGTACTGACAAGAGAAAGGCTTCTGACTGAGTCACGCAATTTAGCTCAAATCTGGGAGGTTGCTTGTGTACAACCTAAAATGAAAGACTTAGATATTTTGGCTGAACACTCCACCATATTGTTTTAAAGAAAACTACCTTGAAAGTTCATGACACACAGTGGACTTAAAATTGACACAACTCATAGACAACTGAAAACTGAGCATTTGTCATCATCATAGGTAGTGTCCAGATACACATTTTTCTAGAAACTTAGGAAAGAAACTTTCTTTATTGCTGCTTATGTAGCATTATGCTAAACATTGTGCAACGAAAGGGCCACTGTAATAGCGACCAAAGTATTAGGCTAGGGAGCAGAGAACTTGTATTCAATTCTCAAGTGTATTCAATTTTTTTCTCCCCATTTTGAAATTGGTAGGAACAGGAGGATTAATAAGAGACATAAATCAATAAGGAATAACAACAAGTTAGGCAAATAAATTTCTCAAATGGCTTAGATTAGTAAAGAATTAAAAATTTAATCCAGTTTGCTTTACAGTGACTCTTTCACTCGCATGTTCTCCATTTCTTTGCAACAACTAGATGGCTGGTGCTTGTCACATAAACATTCATGGCACCAACAATGTATGATGAATGCAGTCTTATGCTATCACATCATTCCTTTCGAAGATTTTGTGGAAAATGGTCTTATTTTACATTTAAAAATGTTTCTTTTTCTGGAACTTACTTTGATGCACACATGGCCTGAAAAATCACATGGCTGGCACACGCGTATGAAGTTTGGTGGTATTACTTCTTTCATGCAAGTCAGTTGACCTTACCATCTATAAATATGCTATCAAACATGACAGTTTGCTCATCCCGGAAATCCAGTATCAGGCAAAACATTCATCAGAAAGTGTGATCTACAAAAAAGGCAATGGGCCAGTTAAATGATTGGTGACTTCTGTACCCTGAGGACCAAATAAATCATTAGCTCCTTACAAGGACATGAAAACTTTAGGTTCCAATTCTCCTGACACTGTGATTGTGCCATGTATGAATGTGTTATTTAAGTGTACTACCAACTGCGACAAGGGTTTGTTTTTCTCCCTTATGCGACAATGTGCGTCAAATGCTTGTCTTTGTAGCAGTCTTAGTGGGAATTGTTTTTGTTGTTGTTGTTGTGGTCTTCAGTCCTGAGACTGGTTTGATGCAGCTTTCCATGCTACTCTATCCTGTGCAAGCTGCTTCATCTCCCAGTACCTACTGCAACCTACATCCTTCTGAATCTGCTTAGTGTATTCATCTCTTGGTCTCCCTCTATGATTTTTACCCTCCACACTGCCCTCCAATACTAAATTGGTGATCCCTTGATGCCTCAGGACATGTCCTACCAATCGAACCCTTCTTCTGGTCAAGTTGGGCCACAAACTTCTCTTCTCCCCAATCCTATTCAATACTTCCTCATTAGTTATGTAATCTACCCATCTAATCTTCACCATTCTTCTGTAGCACCACATTTCGAAAGCTTCTATTCTCTTCTTGTCCGAACTATTTATCGTCCATGTTTCACTTCCATACATGGCTACACTCCATACAAATACTTTCAGAAACGACATTCCTGACACATAAATCTATACTCGATTTAAAAAATTTCTCTTCTTCAGAAACGCTTTCCTTGTCATTGCCAGTCTACATTTTATATCCTCTCTACTTCGACCATCATCAGTTATTTTGCTCCCCAAATAGCAAAACTCCTTTACTACTTTAAGTGCCTCATTTCCTAATCTAATTCCCTCGGCATCACCCGACTTTTTTAGACTACATTCCATTATCCTTGTTTTGCTTTTGTTGATGTTCATCTTATATCCTCCTTTCAAGACACTGTCCATTCCATTCAACTGCTCTTCCAAGTCCTTTGCTGTCTCTGACAGAATTACAATGTCATCGGCGAACCTCAAAGTTTTTATTTCTTCTCCATGGATTTTAATACCTACTCCGAATTTTTCTTTTGTTTCCTTTACAGCTTGCTCAATATACAGATTGAATAACATCAGGGAGAGGCTACAACCCTTTCTTACTCCCTTCCCAACCACTGCTTCCCTTTCATGTCCCTCGAATCTTATTGTTTTTACCATATCTGTTAGTCTAAAAGAGGTGGTTTTTCACAAATTCATCATTCGAAAACCACAGGGTCATCTTATATTTGTGGATTAAGCAATTGCTGCTGAAGTCGACATTTTTACATTATTTAATGCATGAAGACAGGCAAGTCTTACATTTACAGATGAAGCTTAGGCTATTGAGGTTTCATACGAATTTATTTTGGACATTCCTGAACAGTAAGGCTTACAATCAGCAAACAGTGCTCTTCTTTAAACAGTATCAACCTTGTTCGACCAGTCACGTGACATTTGATTTGCAAAGTGTGAAACTACTTACTAGTAACTACAACAATCTAATGCTCTGATTAAAAGTTGACAATTTTGTGAAATGTCTGAGGAAATAACTTTACATTCTATTAACTTAAAAACTTTTGTTTTATTTAAACAGGTTTGTAATAGATGTTCTCATAGATATCGATACTGTATACTACATACAGTACATTTATGCTGCTTTTCAAGCAAAGCTAACATTCAAAGGCCTTCTTCAAAAACCATTTCTTGATTCTGAAACCAAGTCAATATTTTCTTTGTTTATGAGAAACTGTAATGATTTGCCACGTGTGTTGCAAATGAAACTTTCTGCCACTTTTCAAGTATTAGAATACAGGGGAAAAATGTTACCAGTTTTTAATCAGCTTTGAAACAAGCTGATAATATTCAGATGAAACAAGAAAGAAACTTAATACAGAACTAAATGCCTAAAAAACGAAGTTAATCACATTCAACTGACTGCAGTTGTTATCCCAAGAACACATTATAGCGGAAAGACCCATTTTGGAGATAGTTTGAACAGACGTCACTAGATCGCGGGACGAGCAATAGTTTGAGAATTGGACTGAATCATGATTGTGAATTTTTATTTATGTATTAACTGCTATTGTTACATCTGACCTGCACCACGGATGATACTGCCATCTACGTTTCACTGTTGTTCAAGAACAGCACTACAGAACGTTGAATGGGGCACTATTACATCTGCTTTGCAGTCAACTAGCATGAGTGTGAAGAGGAGTGTGGTGAGTGCGCAGAAATGAAATAATGTCCTGTAGGTAGCCAAGGGAATGTATAATGTGGGCTTTGGCTTTTTATGAACATCTGTCACGTTTAATGCATGGTTTGCCTGAATGCTTCTGCACTCTGAATCTAATTAACTTTAAAATTGAACAAATACTCAACAATAGCACACACTTCTGCAGGAGATACTAAAAAGTTTAGATTGGGGCCAGTGGCTTACTTCCGTGTTTCGTGCAGCAATGTTATCAATGCCTATGGTGAGGTACGGCGGGAACAATTGAGGATGTGTTAGTTGATGGTTCTACACAACCAATGAGAGAGTGGCGGGCAGACGATATGTTTAGAAGTGAGGCATTCTAACATTCACACATCAGTATAGAAGTGAAATTCGCTATGTTTTCAGGGGAAAAAAGGCTGTGTTCTCAAGTGCCACTGGAATCACTTCATCAGAAATCACAACATTTTCGGAAGAGATGGACAAATACTAGTGGCACCTGTCCTGTTAGGATGATGATGATGATGATGATGATGATGATGATGATGATGATGACAATTATGAAAGATAGTGATACCTCAGACGACAGTCTCAGTAAGCAAAAAAGGCAGTGAAGATAAAAATTAATATGAACAGTTTCTTTTTGTTTATTTTATTTCTCCTCCATTTCTTTGCAACAGACAATCAGTAAATTGCATAGGATTAGAATAGGTGTATACTAACTGTTTAGGCAGAGAAAGTTTGTAGTTTTGATTAGTCAGAATATGTAAAACAAAAATTTTTCTCAAGGAGCCTGTTTTAAAAATGAGGGATGAGAGTCGTCTTACAATTTGGTAAATACGGTATACAACAAGGCTTACTAATCCAAGTCATTCAAGAAATTTATTTGTCTACCTTCTTATTATTCCTTATTGTTTTACTCACCTTATTAGCCCTCTTAAGTCTACTGATTGAGAAACAGAAGAAACAGAAATTAAAAAAGAAAAAGAATGCACTTGGAAATCAAACAAATCTTCTCTGTTTCCCAGGCAAATGCCCTGATCACTAAGCCAGTGGCATCTTCATATATCTGGATACATAAGAAGGTATCAAAGTTTCTTTCATCGACTTCTCAAAAAATATGTACCTGTGGACTATGACTATGGAAATTGCTTAGTTTCCAGTTACCTATTGATCTTGTCAATATTGAATCAGCTGTGTTTCACAAACCTCAGCAGTGACTCTCCCCCCCCCCCCCCCCCTCCCCTCCAAAAACAGAGGTGGATGGTTGAACCAGTATATCTTAAGAGTCTTTCTTTTTAGGTTGTGCACAAGTGACGTGCAAAATATGAACCAAAGAGGTTGGCTGTATTGGAGGCCTTCCCCTTTAGAGTCATGAGAGGAGTGCTCCTTTATGGCCAAACAGTGGCTATGTGGGGGATGGTAAGTGACTGGGAAGACAAGGCAACAGATGTGTTTTTGGGCAGGATGGTGAGGATACTTTCAGTCGGCAGAAATCCCAGTGACCTCCCGTCATCTTTAGAAAAGGACTTTTCATCATTACACATGTGATGGCCACGGGTGGCAGCTGTTGAAATACGGTTATTGTTGATGGTTTGTAGGTATGATGGATTGAGATGCTAATGGGGCCATCCGCTAGATGGAGGTCGACATCAAGGAAATTAGCTTGTTGGGCTGGGGGCTATCGATGAAGCGAATGGGGAAAAAGGTTCTGGAGGAATGTGGATACAGAGTCTTCACCCATGATCCAGATCTTGAAGATGTCATCAGTGAATCTGAACCAGGTGAGCGATAAGGTATTCTGGGTGGCTAAGGAGATTTTTTGAGGCATCACACAAATAAGTTGACATAAGGTGCTGCCATGCAGGTGCCCAGGGCACTACTGCAGATTTATTTGTAGGTGATGCCTTTAAATTGTGGATGAGGATATAATTGGTCATGGCACTGAGGAAGTAAGTTGTAGGTTTGGAGTCAGTTGGATGTTGATAATGGTAGTGTTCCATGGCAGCAAGGCCATGGAGATTTGGGTTGTTGGTGTTGACAGAGGTGGCGTCAACAGTGACATGCCAGATGCGGGGTAAAGGAACAGCAACTTCCAAAAGTTGTTAGTGGAGCTGGTTGCTGTCTTTTACATAGAATGTTAGTTTCTAAGTAATGGGCTGAAGATAGAGCAGAGATTGTTTGTGTGGGGTGTCATATCGAACCACAATTGCATATTCTGGGTTGTTGGGTTTTTGTATTTTAGGAAGTATGTGGAAGATGGGAGTTCGGGGATTGGTGGGGGTGGGGAGGAAGATTGATTCTGGTGAGAGGTCTGGGATGAGCCTAGAGATTTGAGGACAGACTGTAGATCATGCTAAATTTTTGGTATGGTGTCACTGTGGCAGGGCTTATAGGAGGATGTAATAGAGAGCTGATGGATCACTCAACCAGGTAATCCTGCGGTTCATAACCACAGTCAT